>NC_073401.1:29078123-29153123 GCF_028641065.1 Leucoraja erinaceus
GTTACGAATAACTCAGAAAACACCAAACATTAATAATAATAAAACATTAATGATAAAACACCATTGATCAAGCATGTGAACCAACAAAATACCAGATCAATGGGAGGCTACAGATTTTTGGCTGTTGAGTAGAGCAACTACTCGTGGATAAAAACTGTTTTTATGTCTGTGGCTGTGGCAGCTTTGACAGTCCGGAGTCGCCTTCCAGAGGGAAGTGACTCAAAGAGTTTGTGGCCGGGGTGAGAGAGGTCAGAGATGACCTTGCCCTGGCCCTTGCAGTGTACATCAATGGAGGGAAGGTTGCAGCCAACAACCTTCTCAGCTGATCGGACGATTCGCCGCAGTCTCCGGGTGTCGTGCTTGGTGGCCGAGCCAAACCAGACCATGATGGAGAAGGTGAGTGTATATTGTCCCCAGTGTGTGTAGGATAGTGTTAGTGTGCGGGGATCGCTGGTCGGCGCAGACTCGGCGGGCCGAAAGGCCTGATTGCACGCTGCATCTCTAAACGAAATAAACTAAACGCGAGTCGGAAGGAACTGCAGATGCTGGTTGACACCGAAGAGACACAAAAATGCTGGAGTAACTCAGCAGGACAGGCAGCATCTCTGGAGAGAAGGAATGGGTGACGTTCTGGGATCGAGTCACTTCTTCATATGGGGCAGGGGAAACTGAATGTACGCAAAAGGATTTGAGTATAGGAGCAGGGAGGTTCTACTGCAGTTGTACAGGGTCTTGGTGAGGCCACACCTGGAGTATTGCGTACAGTTTTGGTCTCCTAATCTGAGGAAAGACATTCTTGCCATAGAGGGAGTACAGAGAAAGTTCACCAGACTGATTCCAGGGATGTCAGGACTTTCATATGAAGAAAGACTGGATAGACTCGGCTTGTACTCGCTAGAATTTAGAAGATTGAGGGGGGATCGTATAGAAACTTACAAAATTCTTAAGGGGTTGGACAGGCTAGATGCAGGAAGATTGTTCCCGATGTTGGGGAAGTCCAGAACAAGGGGTCACAGTTTAAGGATAAGGGTGAAATCTTTTAGGACCGAGATGAGGAAAACATTTTTCACACAGAGAGTGGTGCATCTCTGGAATTCTCTGCCGCAGAAGGTAGTTGAGGCCACAGTTCATTGGCTATATTTAAGAGGGAGTTAGATGTGGCCCTTGTGGCTAAAGGGATCAGGGGGTATGGAGAGAAGGCAGGGACGGGATACTGATTTGGATGATCAGCCATGATCATATTGAATGGCGGTGCAGGCTCAAAGGGCCGAATGGCCTACTCCTGCACCTATTGTCTATGTTTCTATGTTTCTATGTATGAGAGGGTCTGAAGAAGGGTCTCGATCCAAAACGTCAGCTATCCATGTCCTCCAGAGGTGCTGCCTGACCCGCTGAGATACTCCAGCACTTTGTGTCGTTGGTGTATAGTGCCGGCAGTATAAAAACCTGTCGAATCTGATTTAAGAGACACTTGGTATTATTTATTTGCTTAGACAATACCGCACGTCGGGAGTCACATTTCATCACAGAATGGACCAGCTCATCATTTTTAACGGCCTTCATTGAAATGCTGTACGTTATAATTCAGTTTAGTTTAGAGATACAGCGCGGAAACAGTGCCCTCAGCCCACCGAGTCCGCACCGACCAGCGACCCCCCCCCCTCACGAACGTCACCCTGAATGTCACCCATTCCTTCGCTCCAGTGATGCCTCTTCTGCCATTGAGTTATTCCAGCATTTTGTGTCTATATTAGATTGTAGTTTAGGTTAGTTCTCCGATCTCCCCATGATACTTCTTCTGCAGTTGTATAGGGCTCTGGTGAGACCACATCTGGAGTATTGTGTACAGTTTTGGTCTCCTAATTTGAGGAAGGACATCCTTGTGATCGAGGCAGTGCAGCGCAGGTTCACGAGATTGATCCCTGGGATGGCGGGACTGTCATATGAGGAAAGATTGAAAAGACTAGGCTTGTATTCACTGGAGTTTAGAAGGATGAGTGGGGGGGATCTTAAGGAAACATATAAAATTATAAAAGGACTGGACAAGTTAGATGCAGGAAAAATGTTCCCAATGTTTGGGCGAGTCCAGAACCAGGGGCCACACAGTCTTAGATTTAAGATTAAGGTGAGAAAAAACTTTTTCACCCAGAGTGTTGTGAATTTATGGAATTCCCTGCCACAGAGGGCAGTGGAGGCCAAGTCACTGGATGGATTTAAGAGAGAGTTAGATAGAGCTCTAGGGGCTGGTGGAGTCAAGGGATATGGGGAGAAGGCAGGCACGGGTTATTGATTGGGGATGATCAGCCATGATCACAATGAATGGCGGTGCTGGCTCGAAGGGCCGAATGGCCTCCTCCTGCACCTATGATCTATGTCTGTGTCTATGTTAGTTTTGAGAGAGAGCACGGAAACAGGCGCTTCGGCCCATCAAAGATAGGCACAAAATGCTGGGGTAACTCAACGGGACAGGCAGCATCTCTCGAGAGACGGAACGGGTGACATTTCGGGTCGAGACTCTTCATCAGATTTGGCTCAGCTTTTTAATTTTCCTCCCTGACTCCAGTTTGAAGAAGGGTCTCGTAGCTTCATAGATACATAGACAATAGGTGCAGGAGTAGGCCATTCGGCCCTTCGAGCCAGCACCGCCATTCAATGTGATCACTAATACCATCCTACACATATCATTTACACCAAGCCAATTAACCTTCAAACCTGCACGTCTTCGGAGTGTGGGAGGAAACCGAAGATCTCGGAGAAAACCCGCGCGGGTCACGGGGAGGAGAACGTGCAAACTCCGTGCGGACAGCATTCGCGGTCGGGATCGAACCCGGGTCCCCGGCGCTGCGAGGCAGTGACTCTACACGCTGCTCCACCGTGACCGCCTAGATGTTTAGATATTTACTTAGACACTGAAAGCAACTTATAAGTTGGATCTTTGAGCAGTTGAAGCAATGAGAATGAGTAAAACCAATTTACACTGTTGACAGGCAAATATCCCGACATCACTCTGATATGTAATAGGATCAGAATTTAAACACACACTTTGATGCGGAGAAAACAGCAGGCTTAAAATGCATCACATTTTTGCCCAGGGTGTCGGAAGCTTGAAGTAACTTTGTGTTTTGGTAATTAAAACAAATCTATTTCAGACTTACAGCATTTTGGGTAAAATGGACTCGGATCAGAATGCAGTTTTACATAAGATGTCAGCAGGCACGGAGAATAAGGCAGAAACAGGCATGTCTGGAGAAGGGTCTCGACCCGAAACGTCTTCCCATTCCTTCTCTCCAGAGATGCCGCCTGTCCTGTTGAGTTACCCCAGCTTTTTGTGTCATAGAGCGATACAGCATGGAAAGTTAGATGTGGCCCTTGTGGCTAAAGGGACCAGGGGGTATGGAGAGAAGGCAGGATACTGAGTTGGATGATCAGCCATGATCATATTGAATGGCAGTGCAGGCTCGAAGGGCCGAATGGCCTCTACTCCTGCACCTATTTTCTATGTTTCTATGTTGTCAACTTCCACTCAGCTGACAATGAACCATTCCACATTTCCCTTGACCTTTGTCCCCTTTGATCCCTCCTTTTCACACCTCGCCCTCCCATATCTCTGCGTTTGCCTCTCCCCTGGCTCTCAGTCTGAAGGAGGGTGTCAACCCGAAACGTCACCTATTACATAGAAACATAGAAACATAGAAATTAGGTGCAGGAGTAGAGGCCATTCGGCCCTTCGAGCCTGCACCGCCATTCAATATGATCATGGCTGATCATCCAACTCAGTATCCCGTACCTGCCTTCTCTCCATACCCCCTGATCCCTTTAGCCACAAGGGCCACATCTAACTCCCTCTTAAATATAGCCAATGAACTGGCCTCAACTACCCTCTGTGGCAGAGAGTTCCAGAGATTCACCTATTCCTTCGCTCCACAGATGCTGCCTCACCCGCTGAGTTCCTCTAGCACTTTTGTCTATTTTCGGTTTTCTCAAGCATCTGCAGTTCCTTCTGACACGAGTATAGACGCGAGGTTTTCTTGTTGCCATGGAAACTTTAACTGGAGTCGCTGCGCTGATTAATTACTGAAATCGGGGTGAAATCTGGTCGTTTTGATGCTTTGAATTCAACCATATGCAGCCTTTGGGTCCGATCAATAGAGATATCCGTTGAAAATAAAGCATGAAGAAGGAATGGATGATCACCAATAGATTCGCCTTAACTCGTCCCGCAAGGCTCCTACATATCGTTTACTCAGTAAAAGAGAATTATTAAGGCTTAGAGATAATAAATGATTCAGTGGCAATGCAGGGCGGAAGACTCATCTCGCTGCGAGAGGCTAGGATGAAAGGAAGCGTGTGTTAGCGCAGTATTGAAGGTTAATGAAGTGGACATCCACAAACCCAGGCTGTTTTCATGTGTGATATCTGCGTTATAACCATATAACAATTACAGCACGGAAACAAGCCATCTCGGACCTACAAGTCCGTGCCGAACAAATTTTTTTTCCCCCTTAGTCCCACCTGCCTGCACTCATACCATAACCCTCCATTCCCTTCTCATCCATATGCCTATCCAATTTATTTTTAAATGATACCAATGCGTTCACCCTGCCTTCAATCTCCTTGGACACTGTTTCCCACCGCCTTACTTCCTGTTTTTTTTTTAATTTTTACTCAAAAATATTTATTCAATTATTAAAAATAATCTTTACAACACAGTAAACCAACCCAGAGCCCACCACCATCGTACAAGACGAACAAATATACTAAACGAACCACTGTACAGCCATGTTACAGTCCTTGTCCAGGATACATTCCATCCACCGCGGTGCCCAGCGGTCCCGGAAATCCCCCAGGGAGCCCGTGGACAGCGCGTAGTCCGGCCCACCGGGTCTGCTCCGACCAGCGATCGAACCCGTTCACTGGCACCGTCCGACACACACAGACATAGACATAGGTGCAGGAGGAGGCCATTCGGCCCTTTGAGCCAACACCGCCATTCATTGTGATTACGGCTGATCATCTCCAATCAATAACCCGTGCCTGCCTTCTCCCCATATCCCTTGACTCCACCAGCCCCTAGAGCTCTATCTAACTCTCTGTTAAATCCATCCAGTGACTTGGACTCCACTGCCCTCTGTGGCAGGGAATTCCTCAAATTCACAACTCTCTGGGTGAAAAAGTTTGTTCTCACCTCAGTCTTAAATGACCTCGCCTTTATTCTAAAACTGTGTGGCCCCTGGTTCTGGACTCGCCCAACATTGGGAACATTTTTTCCTGCATCTAGCTTGTCCAGTCCTTTTATAATTTGATATGTTTCTATAAGATCTAGGGACAATTTACAATCGGCCGGTCGGTGCGGAGTCGGTGGGCCGAAGGGCCTGTTTCCGTGCTGGATCTCTAAGCTATAGTCACCGCTGTTGTGCTGTATACGGAACTCAGCAAATAGTTAGCCAATGGCAAACGGCAGCTACCATCAATTGCCCATTTCGTTTAAGAAAGAACTGCAGATGCTGGAAAAAAATCAAAGGTAGACAGGAATGCTGGAGAAACTCAGCGGGCGAGGCAGCGTCTATGGAGCGAAGGAAATCGGCGACGTTTCGGTTCTCAACAATTTTCAGGCTCCTGTACCTTCTTCAGTGGGGATGGCAGTGGTTCAATATGAGTGTGTGGCCAGGATGGTGTGGGTCTTTGATGATGTTGGCTGCACTTTGATGATATTGGCGGAGATTCGGAGGCTCCAACCGCAGGTCTGGTGGACGGTGACACCGGGAGCCCGCGGGTCCCTGCTGGGTGACCGCTTTTCGGGGCTTCCGCAACGGCGACTTCTCCCGCCCGAGTTGTGGAGTTGAGGATGACCTGGAGCGGGGGGGGGGCCTTACATCATCGCCCGGCGCGGCTTTAAATGGCCGCGGGACTTGCTAGCGCACGCCGGGGGCTCCAACACCAAGACCCGGAGCGTGGCCGTGCATCGCCCGGAGCGGCTTTAATGGCCGCGGGACTTACTTACCATCGCCCGCCGGGGGCTTTGACTTTGACATTAGGGAGGAGAATGGGGAGTGCAGGGGAGAGATAAGACTTTGCCTTCCATCACAGTGAGGAGGAGATTATCTGTGATGGATGTCTGTGTAAATTGTGTTGTGTCTTGGTTCTTTTTCTTGTGTGTATGACTGCAGAAACCAAACTTCGTTTGAACCTCAATGGGGTTTAAATGACAACAAATAAATTGTTTGAGGCAGCGACTGCGATAGATCCCTTCGATGGTGGGGAGGTCAGAGTCGGGGATGGACTGGACAGTGGTCACAACTTTTTGGCAGTCTTCTCTGCTCCTGGATGATCAAGTTGCTGAACCAGGCCGTGATGCAGTCAGTCAGCATGCCCTCTACTCTGCACCTGTAGAAGCTCAGGAGAATGAATCCTCTTTGACATGCCGACTCTCCGTAATCTTCGCAGAAATTAATTTTAATTAAACAGGAGTCACCATGGCTGATAGGAGCATGGCTAATATTATGATCTTATCACTGACGAACTACAAATTAAAAACTCGCACAGAGTCTCGTCGCCTCAGTTCGACTGCAGTGCTCGTGCCAAATAGCAGCCTGCATCTGAAGCATTATCTTTCAGTTAGCACAATATAATTCCACTATGGAGCAGGCAAAAGGTCTCCAGCCTTTGAATCACTTCCCTCTGGAAGGCGACTCCGGACTGTCAAAGCTGCCACAGCCAGACATAAAAACAGCTTTTTTCCCCCACGAGCAGTAGCTCCACTCAATAACCAAAAATCTGTAGCCTCCTTTTGATCTGGTATTTTATTTAATTCACATGTTTAATCCATAATGTTTTATTGTCAATGTTTAATTTTTTATGTGTCATTCCTAACTGTTACTGTGTGTCATGTTGTCACTTGCGGGCGGAGCACCAAGGCAAATTCCTTGTATGTGAATACTTGGCCAATAAACTCATTCATTCATTCATTCAATCATTCATTCATTCATACACTGGGTGCCTCTCACTCATTGCCAAAAAGGCTTGTCTCTTACAGATAGCAGTGGTCATAAGAGAAATAGATCGGGTAGACAGACGCACAGAGTCTCTTGCCCCAGAGTTTGGGGAATCTAGGACCAGAGGACACAGGATCAAGATGAGGGTGGGGGTGGGGGAAGATTTAATAGGAATCTGAGGGGTAACTTTTTCACACACAAAGGGTGGTGGGTGTATGGAACAAGTTGCCGGAGGAGGTAGTTGAGGCTGGGACGATCTCAGCATTAAAGAAACAGTTAGACAGGTACATGGATAGGACAGGTTTAGAGGGATATGGACCAAACGCAGGCAGGTGGGACTAGTGTAGCTGTGACAATGTTGTCCGATGTGGGCAAGTTGGGCCGAAGGGCCTGTTTCCACGATGTATCACTCTATGACTAAGACTGTATGACTAACTAAGAATTCAGAAATAGGAATTAAGAAACTCAGAATTGAAAGTGCGTTCGGAAAGGAGGCGAGTAGGAACTTCTTTAGTCCGAGGGTAGTTCCACATAGTCTTCTCAGAAATTACAGTAATCCACAGTGATCTGTGGAACTCATTGCCACCGAGGGCTGTGGAGGCCAAGTCAGCGGATGTTTTTAAGGCAGAGATGGACAAATTCTTGACTAGAACGGGTGTCGAGGGTTATGGGGAGAAGGCAGGAATATGGGGCTAAGAGGGTGAGATGAGCCATGATTGAATGGCGGGGTGGACTGGATGGGCCGAATGGCCTAATTCTACTCCTAGAACGTGAAAATGAATGGTACCCTACTGGATAGATTCAGCGGCGGCACGGTGGCGCAGCGGTAGAGTTGCTGCCTCACAGCGCCAGAGACCCGGGTTCGATCCTGACTACGGGTGCTGTCTGTACGGAGTTTGCACGTTCTCCCCGTGACCTGCGTGGGTTTTCTCTGCGTGCTCAGGTTTCTTCCTACATTCCGAAGATGTATAGGCTGGTAGGATAATTGGCTTTGGGGAGTTGCCGCTAGCGTTTGTAGTGTAGTGTTAGTGTACGGGGTGACCAGTTCTACTCCTGTAACTTGTGACTTGTGAAGGGTCTCGCCCTGAAACGTCACCTATTCCTTTTCTCCAGAGATGCTGTCTGACCCGTTGAGTTACTCCAGCTTTTAGTGTCCACCCATGACTTTAATGACATGTTTCTATTTTAAAAACAGCCGGAACGCGGTAATTTTAGGCGAATACCTAAATATGGCGGAGTAGACTCGTTGCGTCGAATGGCCTAATCCTGCTCCTAGAACTTGTTAACTTGTAGTTTAAGAAGGAACTGCAGATGCTGGAAAATCGAAGGTAGACAAAAATGCTGGAGAAACTCAGCGGGTGCAGCAGCATCTATGGAGCGAAGGAAATAGGCAACGTTTCGGGCCGAAACCCGGAAGGGTTTCGGCTCGAAACGTTGCCTATTTCCAGAAGGGTTTCGTCCCGAAACGTTGCCTATTTCCTTTGCTCCATAGATGCTGCTGCACCCGCTGAGTTTCTCCAGCTTTTTTGTGTACCTTTGTGTTAACTTGTAGAGTTATTTAGTGCAGAAAACAGGCCCTTCAGCCCATCCACTTCCATCCCGACCTTTTTCGACCCATTTGAAATAGTCTGAAGAAGGGTCTCGACCTGAGACGTCACCCGTCCCTTCTCTCCAGAGACGCTCCCTGTCCCGCTGAGTAACTCCAGCACTCTGTGTGTCTAAGCACGGAGGACATGTTGCGTTTCATGTCCCTAGGCTGATGTCTTGCACGCCTACAAACGCTGTATTAAACTGCGAGTGTTAATAGCAGGGCAGCAATTCAAACAAACGCAGATCGCAATTATTTTGACGTCAAATCCGTACATAGAAACATAGAAACATAGAAATTAGGTGCAGGAGTAGGCCATTCGGCCCTTCGAGCCTACACCGCCATTCAATATGATCATGGCTGATCATCCAACTCAGTATCCCGTACCTGCCTTCTCTCCATACCCTCTGATCCCCTTAGCCACAAGGGCCACATCTAACTCCCTCTTAAATATAGCCAATGAACTGTGGCCTCAACTACCCTCTGTGGCAGAGAGTTCCAGAGATTCACCACTCTCTGTGTGAAAAAAGTTCTTCTCATCTCGGTTTTAAAGGATTTCCCCCTTATCCTTAAGCTGTGACCCCCTTGTCCTGGACTTCCCCAACATCGGGAACAATCTTCCTGCATCTAGCCTGTCCAACCCCTTAAGAATTTTGTAAGTTTCTATAAGATCCCCCCTCAATCTCCTAAATTCTAGAGAGTATAAACCAAGTACGATTTTTTTTAAATTGTGATTCTTCTCAGGTATTCTCGTGGGAAGGGAGAAAGGGCTTCTCTCGTCAGCCTGACTACTTGATTAAATGCAAACCGTGTGTGTGAATTGCCAAGTCCTTTGGCACTAAGCAACTGTGTGAAGTCCTTGAATTAGTTCCATGAAGTGCGTGGCATTGGTACAACAAGGGCCGGTGATTTGGATAATGAGAAAGGCCTTGGTCCTTGTCTGACTGTGAGAGCTAGGCCAGGCGGACTGGAGAAATAGCCCGCAGTAGAGAGCTGGCCTTGCGCGCTTGGTGGCTCACTTAAGTGGCTCTGATATCTCAAGTAACACGTCCCAGCAGCAGAGGATGAAATTTGTGGCAGCCATCCCAATCATTTCATCCATCTGTCTTGAGAAGGGCCTTGACAGAGATGCTGCCTGTCCCGCTGAGTTAAGGGGCCTGTCCCACTTAGGTGATTTTCAGGCGACTACACGTGACCAAGCCGTTGCCCCATGGTCAATAGACAATAGACAATAGGTGCAGGAGTAGGCCATTCGGCCCTTCGAGCCAACACCGCCATTCAATGTGATCATGGCTGATCATCCCCAATCAGTACCCCGTTCCTGCCATCTCCCCATATCCCCTGACTCCGCTATCTTTAAGAGCCCTATCCAGCTCTCTCTTGAAAGCATCCAGAGAACCGGCCTCCACCGCCCTCTGAGGCAGAGAATTCCACAGACTCACCACAACTCTGTGAGAAAAAGTGTTTCCTCGTCTCCGTTCTAAATGGCTTACTCCTTATTCCTAAACTGTGTGCCCCCTGGTTCTGGACTCCCCCAACATCGGGAACATGTTTCCTGCCTCTAGCGTGTCCAAACCCTTAAAACGCTACGACTCTTTGGGCGACTGAGGAGACGACTCACGGCCGTACAGGCGACATGTCGCGGGGTGAAGCCCGTAAGGTGGTGAGTAGTCGCCCAAAGAGTCGTACCTTGTTCTGGTCGCCGCTGGATTTTCAACCCCTGAATATTTTCGGAGTCTCGCTGCGTTTATTCCCATTGCCCTCATTTGCACTCTGCTCCCCGCACCTTTGTCTCTCCCTTGTATATTCCTTTCAGAGGATTAGTTGTAGACCTTCTCTCAAGTATGCCTTTTATTCATCATGCCTAATGCGGCTTGAAATTCGAATGCAATAAAAAAAAAAAAGTCCCTTCAAATAATTCTACTGAGTGGAGCACACTCCTGAATAACAAATGAGCTGCTTTAATCAGCCACACGGCAGCTTTCAGTCACAAAGACACATCTGCCTGTGTTTCTCTTTCTTGGCTCGGAGCAGGGGGGCGGTCACGGTGGAGCAGCGGGCAGAGTTGCTGCCTCACGGCGCCAGTGACCCGGGTTCGATCCTGACTCCTGGTACTGCCTGCACGGAGTTTGCACGTTCTCCCCGTGACCTGCGTGGGTTTTCTCCGGGTGCTCTGGTTTCCTTCCGAGCTCCAAAGACACGGAGGTTTGTGGGTTAATTGTCTTTGGTAAAATAGTAAATGTTCCCCTGTGTTCACAGATTCATAGGTTAGACAATAGACAATAGACAATAGGTGCAGGAGTAGGCCATTCGGCCCTTCGAGCTAGCACCGTCATTCAATAGACAATAGACAATAGGTGCAGGAGTAGGCCATTCGGCCCTTTGAGCTAGCACCGCCATTCAATAGACAATAGACAATAGGTGCAGGAGTAGGCCATTCGGCCCTTTGAGCTAACACCGCCATTCAATAGACAATAGACAATAGGTGCAGGAGTAGGCCATTCGGCCCTTCAAGCCAGCACCGCCATTCAATGTGTTCATGGCTGATCATCCCCAATCAGTACCCCGTTCCTGCCTTCTCCCCATATCCCCTGACTCCGCTATCTTTAAGAGCCCTATCTAGCTCTCTCTTGAAAGCATCCAGAGAACCGGCCTCCACCGCCCTCTGAGGCAGAGAATTCCACAGACTCACCACTCTCTGTGAGAAAAAGTGTTTCCTCGTCTCCGTTCTAAATGGCTTACCCCGTATTCTTAAACTGTGGTCCCCGGTTCTGGACTCCCCCCAACATCGGGAACATAGGTGCAAGAGGAGGCCGTTCAGCCCTTCGAGCCAGCACCGCCATTCAATATGATCATGGCTGATCATCCAAAATCAGTAGCCCCGTTCCTGTTCTCTCCCCATATCCCTTGATTCCGTTAGCCCAAAGAGCTCTAATGCCCCTGTCCCACTTAGGAAACCTGAACGGAGACCTCTGGAGACTTTGCGCCCCACCCAAGGTCTCCGTGCGGTTCCCGGAGGTTTTTGTCAGTCTCCCAACCTGCTTCCACTACCTGCAACCACCTGCAACCTCCGGGAACCGCACGGAAACCTTGGGTGGGGCGCAAAGTCTCCGGAGGTTTCCGTTCAGGTTTCCCAAGTGGGACAGGGACATAATAAGTCTCTGTTGAAAACATCAGCAGTCTGGTTTTTTTTGTGCTTGGTTACCCATCCTTTTTGAATTATCCAGACTGCCTGTATTTGGTCACCTTGACTGCATGCACATCCCAAGGGGAATCTCTGCATTGCAGTCCTTGATCCAAGGAGCACTGCAGTGTTAGTCCGGGTAGCGTTGATGAAAGGCGCCCTTGTTAATTACCCTCAAGGTAGACGTGCAGGCATCAGCAGGAGACGTTAGAATAGAATCCGGGATGTGCTCTGGAAACAGAGAGCTGCATTAGTTAAAGCCCAGGCAGTCTCCATTGATCCAGCCAGGCTTTTCTTTTCATTTACTGAGCTCACGGGCTAATTTGTACTGATTTACGTCGAGCAGGTTGTGAGAGGTGTCGGCAAATGTTCCCATCCAGCCGGCTACTCCTCTACGAGCGGAGCTGCATCGTTCAGGCCAAGCCCGTGACGAGCGAGCTGTAGCTGGGCACGGTTTCCATCACCGACACCTACACGCTGTCGAACGCCACCGCCGCTGTTTACGATACGGTACACGAAACGATGCGATACCGTAGAACTTTATTTATCCCCGGAGGGAAATTGGTCGCACACACACACACACACGTACACACACACAGACACACACACAGGCACACACACACGCACATACACGCTTGCACACACACGCACACGCACGCACACGCACACACACACGCTTGCACACACACACGCACACGCACACACGCACGCTCGCACACACACACGCACACACGCACACACACACACACACACACACACACACGCACACACACACAAGCACACACACGCACACACACACGCACACACACACACACACACATACGCACACACACACACGCACACGCACACACACACACACACACACGCACACGCACACACACACGCACACACACGCACACGCACACGTACACACACACGCACACGCACACACACACACGCACACACACACACACACACACACGCACACGCACACGCACACACACACACACACACGCACACACACACACACACACACACACACACACACACACACACACACACACGCTCGCACACGCTCGCACAGAAACGCTTGCACACACACACGCACACACGCACACACGCTCGCGTGCACACCCCCACACATGCATGCATGCGCACACACCAGCGTACACACCTGCACGCACGCGCACACGCACACAGACATGTGCACACTCTCGCACACATACACACAGATATATATGTAAAGTTATAATCATAGATATAAAATGATACATGTGCACATGTGTTTAAGTCTACTTAAATATACATGAGCATACATTACACACACAAACAGACTGCTTTGATATTGAGACAGATAAAGCTATACCATGGGCTAACCAGTCTTGTTTCTTTCAGTTTTTAGAGATGCAGCGTGGAAACAGGCCCTTCGGCCCACCGAGTCCGTGCCGACCAGCGATCACCCCGTACACTAGTTCTACCCCACACACACACTAGGGGGCAATTTACAGAAGCCATTTAACCTCCAAGCCCGCGCGGCTTCGGAGTGTGGGAGGAAACCGCGGTGAGCACCCGGAGTAAACCCACGCAGGTCACAGGGAGAACGTGCAAACTCCCCCCCCCCCCTCCCCCCCCCCCCCCCCCCCCCCCCCCCACAGACGGAGAGCACCCGGGGTCAGGATCAAACCCGGGTCCCTGGCGCCGTGAGGCAGCATCTGTCCAACTCCGCCGCCCTTTCGGTTCAGCGAATCGCGCAGGCGATTATTTCACAGGTTGTGCCCAACCCTGGCCCTTAGATGTAATTCTGACCAATGTGCAGTCAACCTAATGTTCATTTTATTTTGGAAAGTGCGGTAATTTAACAGAGCACACGTTCCCTGTCCCTATTTATAGGAGACGTGAGGAGAGTGACAAATCGCGGTGTCAGGGTTATTGTATTTTCTCGAGAAAGAGCTACAAGAAAAAAATCAGTTAGCGTCGGATGAAGAGTAATGACTCAGCGCCCAGAGTCACCGCTTCATAAAGTGGCATCAAAACTCCGCAAGCAATATTAAGTCGACATATTAAATCGAAACACTGGCCTGACGACACTGGGAATGCGATGGCTTTGTATACAATGGCCAAACATGGCCGCACCAAGGTGCCAAACATGGCCGCACCAAGTTCAAAGGTCAGTGCCATTGGCTATTGTTGATGTGAACACAAGGGAGAGAGAGAGTTAGATGTAGCTCCCAGGGCTGACGGAACCAAGGGATATGGTGGAGAAAGCAGGAACGGGGAACTGGTTTTGGATGAGCAGCCATGATTAAGGGCCGAATGGCCTACTCCTGCACCTATTTTCTGTGTTTAGACAATAGACAATAGGTGCAGGAGTAGGCCATTCGGCCCTTCGAGCCAGCACCGCCATTCAATGTGATCATGGCTGATCATCCCCAATCAGTACCCCGTTCCTGCCTTCTCCCCATATCCTCTGACTCCGCTATCTTTAAGAGCCCTATCTAGCTCTATCTTGAAAGTATCCAGAGAACCTGCCTCCACCGCCCTCTGAGGCAGAGAATTCCACACACTCACAACTTTGTGTGTGAAAGTTTACAACCCAGTGGTATGAACATTGACTTCTCTAACTTCACGTAACCCTTGCCTTGGCTCTCTCTCCGTCCCTCCCCCATTCACAGTTCCCCGACTAGTCTGACTGTCCTCATTCACAATTTACCTCTGTTTGTTTTGTTGTCACCTTCTGCGAGGTAACAATGATTTAATCTGCCTTTTTCTTGATCTCCATCCCCTTTGTCTCGTTTTCACACCTGATATTTCCTTATCTCTGTTTCTCCCTCTCCCCTCTGATTCAGTCTGAAGAAGGGTCTCGACCCGAAACGTCACCCATTCCTTCTCTCCAGAGATGCCGCCCGTCCCGCTGAGTTATTCCAGCTGTTTGTTTGTATCTTCTGTCTGAACATTCAGTTTAGTTTAGTTTAGAGATACAGCACGGAAACAGGCCCTTCGGCCTTCTGAGCCCGCACCGACCAGCGATCCCCGCACACTAACGCTATCCGACACACACCAGGGACAATTTACATGTTATACCGAAGCCAAATAATCTACAAACCTGCACGTCTTTGGAGTGTGGGAGGAAAGCAAAGATCTCGGAGAAAACCCACGCAGGTCACGGGGAGAATGTACAAACTCCGTACAGACAGCGCCCGTAGTCAGGATCGAACCCGGGTCTCTGGTGCTGTGAGGCAGCAACTCTACCGTGCCATGACTGCATTGTATAAAATAGCCAACAGTGCTCTGGAAAAGGTGCCTAAAATGGCCCTACCAGAGTTCAAAGGTCACTGCGATTGTCTATTGTCGATGTAGACACGAGGAATGCAGAACTTGTAGTCCTCTTGGGCAGTTTACAACCCAGAATTTCTGACGAAGGGCCTCGACCCGAAACGTCACCCATTCCTTCTCTCCAGAGATGCTGCCTGTCACGCTGAGTTACTCCAGCATTTTGTGTCCAACCTACAAACCTTGTTGTCTTTGGAGTGTGGGGAAAAAACAGGAGCACCAGGGAAAAACCCGCGTATAGACTCCGTACAGACAGCTCCTCCAGTCAGGATCGAACCCGGGTCTCTGGCGCTGTGAGGCGGCAACTCTACCGCTGCGCCACCGTGCCACAGCAAATTCTGGAAATAAAAACTCAACATGTCAGAGAACATCAAGTCTGCTCCGCCATTCAATCGTGGCTGATCTATCTCTCCCTCCCACCCCCATTCTCCTGCCTTCTCATCATAACCCCTGGCACCCGTACTGATCAAGAATCTATCTATCTATCTCTGCCTTAAATATATCCACTGACTTGGCCTCCACAGCCTTCTGTGGCAATGAATTCCACAGATTCACCACCCTCTGGCTAAAGAAATTCCTCCTCATCTCCTTTCTAAAGAGACATCCTTTAATTCTGAGGCTGCGACCTCTGGTCCTTTTTATCCACAGAGGCTGACTGACCTCACTTACCTGGTGGGGCGCGGAGGTGAGCCTTGGGTCAGGACAGGTCGGGGAGGGGGAGCTCACCCCGCCATGGGTGCCATGTAATCCCGCGCTACCTGCTCCGTGGTCGGCTAGCCGGTGACTAAACCGTCTCCCCCACCTGGTTTGCCAGGTGAGGAGCGGGGGCTGTGGCCAGGACTGGACAAGCTAGATGCAGGAAAAAATGTTCCCAATGTTGGGACGAGTCCAGAACCAGGAGCCACAGTCTTAGAATAAAGGGGAGGTCATTTAAGACTGAGCTGAGAAAAATCTTTTTCACCCAGAGAGTTGTGAATTTGTGGAATTCCCTGCCACAGAGGGCAGTGGAGGCCAAGTCACTGGATGGATTTAAGAGAGAGTCAGATAGAACTCTAGGGGCTGGTGGAGTCAAGGGATATGGGGAGAAGGCAGGCACGGGTTATTGATCGGGGACGATCAGCCATGATCACAATGAATGGCGGTGCTGGCTCGAAGGGCCGAATGGCCTCCTCCTGCACCTCTTTTCTATGTTTCTATGTTTCTATGTTTCTATGACCCCCAGCAGGACCAAAACCAAGACCTGTCAAAGGGCGGATGAGCTCCTAGCGAGCCAACGGCCGTCCATACTTCAGTAGAAGTTGCGACCACTGTCGTACATATACAGCATTGTAAGGAAGGACGATAAAACACACACACACACACACCAAATATCCTATACTTCCAGCGGCGGAAGCCCGCAGGAACTGGAGGACTGTCTGAAGAAGGGTTTCGGCCCGAAACGTTGCCCAATTCCTTCGCTCCACAGATGCTGCTGCACCCGCTGAGTTTCTCCAGCACTTTTGTCTACCTTCGATTTTCCAGCATCTGCAGTTCCTTCTTAAACACTAAACTGGAGGACAGTGACGTGTGGTGCGTCCGTCACCGTTCCCGACGGAAACCAGCGCTGCTGCGTCGCTAATGTTTGCAGCCATGATGAATGAATGCCCGACCTGCTGGCTTTGTCCAACATCAAGTTTTCATTTTACTATTTCCTGCGTCTGCAATTTTCTAGGTCGATTTTCTTAAACTGATCACTGTTGATCTGATCAAATCTACTTGTAATTATTAATGTTAGACTTTCGCAAAGGGAGAGGAAGATCACAGTTCTTCTAAAACATGGCAGGCGACCTACTGAAGCATCACCACTGCTTTCAGTTTGGTGATAACATGCGCTGAATATCAATGTGGGAACCTGTCCTATTGTTTGGGACTTTGTCTCAAGTCATTAGTAATGTTTCAGCTGCGACATGCTTGGCTGATCTCTGCGTTTTTCCTTTGCTCCATCCGAAGGAACTGCAGCTCAGTGTTACCGACCCTGAATGTTGAGGCGTTCCAGGGCCCCATCCCCTCCGTTACATCCAGGGGCGGATTAAGGCTCACTGGTGCCCTAAGCACTGACCAATCTTGGTGCCCCCCTCCTTTCCACACTGATCCTGGGATGTCGGGACTGTCTTATGAAGAAAGACTGGATAGACTTGGATTATACTCTCTAGAATTTAGGAGACTGAGAGGGGATCTTATAGAAACTTACAAAATTCTTAAGGGGTTGGACAGGCTAGATGCAGGAAGATTGTTCCCGATGTTGGGGAAGTCCAGGACAAGGGGTCACAGCTTAAGGATAAGGGGGAATTCCTTTAAAACTGAGATGAGAAGAACGTTTTTCACACAGAGAGTGGTGAATCTCTGGAACTCTCTGCCACAGAAGGTAGTCGAGGCCAGTTCATTGGCTATATTTAAGAGGGAGTTAGATGTGGCCCTTGTGGCTAAGGGGATCAGAGGGTATGGAGTGAAGGCAGGTACGGGATACTGAGTTGGATGATCAGCCATTATCATATTGAATGGCAGTGCAGGCTCGAAGGGTCGAATGGCCTACTCCTGCACCTAATTTCTATGTTTCTATGTTTCTATGACCCAGTCCATTTTAGTTGTTGACCTGTCTGACCAGATATACAATGCAGGTTGCAGCAGTACAAAAATGTATTCATATGATAACACAATATACTGCACAAACTAAGCCAAGCTTGGGCTTCATAAAGTTCTACAAAAATGCAATACAACATCTATTTTAATATTTCACAAGTTTATTTGGCCTTCCATCACAGCTATGTGATGGATGTTTATGTAAAATGTAATTATGTTGTGTCTGGGGTCTATTTGTGTGTAATGTATGGCTGCAGAAACGGCATTTCGTTTGGACCTCCAGGGGTCCAAATGACAATTAAATTGACTCTTGACTCTTGACTCTTGACTCTCTTAAATGTATCAAAGTTCCAATATTTATGACCTGAAAGGCATTTTTCTACATTTCATTTTCGCAAAATCACTGATAGACATCCTCGAAATTAATACTTCTCAGAATTGTCTGCTTGAATTGCAGTGAGTCGAGTCTTTCCTGAAGCATAACTGATCTATTTGGGTTTTTTCACACGTTTCAGTTGTGAGAAAGACCTCTCTGTTGTGCAGTTGGTGACCATTGACGTTAAACATATTCTTAAGGCGATTTCAACATTTGGAAAGGCACTCTCTAGTTTGTCTTCTGTAATTGTGTTGTAAAGGTCCATGTGAGTGAAATATGTTTTCTTGGTTGTTTTAAACTTATGAAGCACATATGAATGGAACTGCTGAAGCTATGTAGACACAAAGTGTTGTTCATGTCATCTGGATAAACATCAATGCGTCCGCTGCTCTAGATGTCAGCAGATCTATATCGGTGAGACCAAGCGGAGGTTGGGCGATCGTTTCGCCGAACACCTCCGCTCGGTCCGCAATAACCAAGCTGACCTCCCGGTGGCTCAGCACTTCAGCTCCCCCTCCCACTCCGTCTCCGACCTCTCTGTCCTGGGTCTCCTCCATGGCCACAGCGAGCAGCACCGGAAATTGGAGGAACAGCACCTCATATTCCGTTTGGGGAGTCTGCATCCCGGGGGCATGAACATCGAATTCTCCCAATTTTGTTAGCCCTTGCTGTCTCCTCCCCTTCCTCAGCCCCCCTGCTGTCTCCTCCCATCCCCCAGCCTTCGGGCTCCTCCTCCTTTTCCCTTTCTTGTCCCCGCCCATCATCCCCGCCCCCGATCAGTCTGAAGAAGGGTTTCGGCCCGAAACATTGCCTATTTCCTTCGCTCCATAGATGCTGCTGCACCCGCTGAGTTTCTCCAGCTTTTTTGTGTAACCTTCGATTCTCCAGCATCTGCAGTTCCCTCTTAAACATCAATGAGTGTCTGACAAGTCTTTGAGTACCTTTCACTTTCTGATAATTGGGAATTACCACCTTGTTGGGTGCGGTTTTTTTTCACCCTTTTCCCAGCTTTGTGGTGCCCCCTTTGGCCCTGGTGCCCTAAGCACGTGCTCAGTCTGCTTAATGGTTAATCCACCCCTAGTTACATCGACGAATGCATTGGTGTTACCTCCTGCACACAACTCACACACAACTCACTGACTCCATCCATTTCACCACCAACTTCCATCCGGCTCTCAAATACACCTGGACCATTTCCGACACTTCCTCACCATTTCTTGACCTCACTATCTCTATCTCAGGTGATAGACTTCTGACCGACCCACTGACTCCCATGGCTATCTAGACTACACCTCTCCCCCCCCTGCTTCCTGTAAGGAATCCATCCCCTTCTCCCAATTCCTCCGTCTACGCCGCATCTGAAACTTAGAAACATAGAAACTAGAT
This sequence comes from Leucoraja erinaceus, assembly GCF_028641065.1. NCBI lineage: Eukaryota > Metazoa > Chordata > Chondrichthyes > Rajiformes > Rajidae > Leucoraja > Leucoraja erinaceus. The sequence goes on from NC_073401.1 coordinate 29,097,578, forward strand.
GCAGGAGGGGGCCATTCGGCCCTTCAAGCCAGCACCGCCATCCATTGTGATCATGGCTTGATCCTGCCTTCTCATCATATCCCCTGACTCCGCTATTTTTAAGAGCCCTATCTAGCTCTCTCTTGAAAGCATCCAGAGAACCGGCCTCCACCGCCCTCTGAGGCAGAGAATTCCACAGACTCACCACTCTCTGTTTCCTCGTCTCCGTTCTAAATGGCTTACTCCTTATTCTTAAACTGTGGCCCCTGGATCCGGACTCCCCCAACATCGGGAACATGTTTCCTGCCTCTAGAGTGTTCAAGCCCTTAACAATCTTATATGTTTCAATGACATACCCTCTCATCCTTCTAAACTCCAGAGTGTACAAGCCCAGCCGCTCCATTCTCTCAGCATACGACAGTCCCGCCATCCCAGGAATTAACCTTGTAAACCTATGCTGCAGTCCCTCAATAGAAAGAATGTCCTTCCTCAAATTAGGAACGGGGTGGGTTTACTGATTCTGGATGGGGAAGGGTTTACTGATTCTGGATGGCCAGCCATGATCATATCGAATGGCTGGCGCTGGCTCGAAGGGCCGAACGGCCTACTCCTGCACCTGTTGTTTAAGAAGGAACTGCAGATGCTGGAAAAATCGAAGGCAGATAAAAATGCTGGAGAAACTCAGCGGGTGAGTTTCTCCAGCATTTTTATCTGCCTGCACCTATCGTTCTATGTTTCTAGATTACACTTCTTCCTTCAACTGCAGTATCGTAGATTTGCAACTGAACGAAAAAAATCTCACTGCCCTGGGCCCAAGCAGATGTGAGATCACAGATGGTTCTATCACACATCTTGAAGCATTTTTCTTCCATTTTGCAACCACTTAAGCCACAATTTCAAGTCTTGTTTATGCCACGATAAACGAGGCTTTATAGATGGTTCCAGTGACTGCTTTGCTCGTTCATTGCTGACCTGTGATCAGCTGAAATGTGCAGGAAGGAACTGCAGATGCCGCCTCGCAAGACGATCTTTAGTTTAGAGATATACGGCGCGGAAATAGAAACATTGAAATATAGAAACATAGACAATAGGTGCTGGAGTAGAGGCCATTCGGCCCTTCGAGCCTGCACCGCCATTCAATGTGATCGTGGCTGATCATCCCCAATCAGTACCCCGTTCCTGCCTTCTCCCCATATCCCCTGACTCTGCTATTTTTAAGTGCCCTATCTAGCTCTCTCTTGAAAGCATCCAGAGAACCGGCCTCCACCGTCCTCTGAGGCAGAGAATTCCACAGACTCACCACTCTCTGTGAGAAAAAGTGTTTCCTCGTCTCTGTTCTAAATGGCTTACTCCTTATTCTTAAACTGTGGCCCCTGGTTCTGGACTCGACCCAACATCGGGAACATGTTTCTTGCCTCTAGCGTGTCCAAGCCCTTAACAATCTTATATGTTTCAATGAGAACGCCTCTCATCCTTCTAAACTCCAGAGTGTACAAAGTGTTTCCTCGTCTCCGTTCTAAATGGCTTCCTCCTTATACTTAAACGGTGGGCCCTGGATACAGCGAGGAAACAGGCCCTTCAGCCCACCGAGTCCATGCCGACCATCGATCCCCGCACACTTGCAATATCCTACACCCGATGGGGACAGTATAACACTCATACCAAGCCAATTCAGTTACAAACCTGGACGTCTTTGTAGTGTGGGAGGAAACCAAAGGTCTCGGAGAAAACCCACGCAGGTCACGGGGAGAACGTGCAAACTCCGTACAGACAGCGCCCGTAGTCGGGATCGAACCCGGGTCTCCGGCGCCGTGAGGCAGCGACTCTACCGCTGCGCCACTGTTCTTGTTATAGATTGCAGCTTGCGGGAGCGTGTGTTTTTAAAAGGGAAATGCATCTTCATCTTAAGAGTGTGTGTGTGTGTAGTTGGATTGCTATCTAATGTATTAAATGGCAGCAAAGTAGAGTTGGTTAATATAATGGATCATTGCATCAGCATTAACCTTTAAACCTGCAGTTTGATGGGATCTCCTGGCAACGTGTAGTAATGGGAAGCCCTCAGTGATGTGGGCCAAAGCTGACACACTGCCAACAACAATAGTGGCTGGAGAATAGTTGCCATTCCCCTCTGACACTCCAGATCTTCCTGGGTCGACTCACAGTATGAACAGAATGTAGATCAGTATTCAAGGCCAGGGTCTCGACCCCAAACGTCACCCACTCCTTCTCTCCGGAGATGCTGCCCGTCCCGCTGAGTTACTCCAGCGTTTTGTATCTATCTGCTTTAGTTTAGTTTAGTTTAGAGATACAGCGCGGAAACAGGCCCACTGGATCCGCAGCCGACCAGCGATCCACACGCACTAACACTATCCTACACCCACTAGGGACAATTTTACCAAGCAAATTAACCTGCAAACCTGCACGTGTGGGAGGAAACCGAAGGTCTCGGAGAAAACCCACGCTGGTCACGGGGAGAACGTGCAAACTCCGTACAGACAGCGCCCATAGTCAGGATCGAACCCGGGTCTCTGGCGCTGCATTCGCTGTAAGGCTGCAGCTCTACCGTACTCTTGTGCTGAATATGCCTCTTAGGACTTTAGAGATACAGCGCGGAAACACAGGCCCTTCGGCCCACCGAGTCCGCGCCGACCAGCGATCACCCCGCACACTAGAATTATCCTACACACACTAGGGACAATTTACAATTTTTACCGAAGCCAATTAAACTACAGATCTGTACGTCTTTGGAGTGTGGGAGGAAAGCGAAGGTCTCGGAGAAAACACACGCGGTCATGGGGAGAACGTACAAACTCCGTACAGACAGCACCCGTAGTCGGGATCGAACCGGGGTCTCCAGCGCTGCATTCGATGTAAGGCAGCAACTCTACTGCTGCGCCACCGTGCCGCCCATTCTTTGACTATGCATCACGCAACTTAAGCTTTTCACTGTACCTCGGTGCACGTGACGATAATAGACTAAACTCTAACTAAACTGAACTAACTAAACTAAACTAAACTAACCTAAACTAAACTAAAACTCAACTAACTAAACTCAACTAACTAAACTCAACTAACTAAACTCATCTAACTAAACTCAACTAACTAAACTCAACTAACTAAACTAAAACTCAACTAACTAAACTAAAACTCAACTAACTAAACTCAACTAACTAAACTCAACAAGCTAAACTAAACTCAACTAACAAAACTCAACTAACTAAACTCAACAAACTAAACTCAACTAAATAATCTCAACCCAACTAAACTCAACAAGCTAAATTAAACTCAACTAACTAAACTCAACTAACTAAACTCAACTAACTAAACTAAAACTCAATTAACTAAACTCAACAAACTAAACTAAACAACTAACTTAAACTCAACTAACTAACTAAACTAAACTCAACTAACTAATCTCAACTCAACTCAACTAAACTAAACTCAACTAACTAAACTAAACTAAACTCAATTAACTAAACTCCTCGACTAAACTAAGCTATAAATGCCAGCCAGATGGCAGTTTCAATGCAGCTTTGCCTATCAATATTCAATGCGTCTACTAACTTGGATCCTGTTGCCTCTGTGGTTGTTGTGATCTCTGCCGCTGCTCAAGGCACTCAGAGTGAGCAGACTTCCCGTGGATTTGAATTGCTCAAGAATACATTTTAAATGCAAAGTAAAACTCGGCAAAACTTTCAGAGAAATGCTCCAGGGACCTTTTACACACGTCAAGCTCCCGGCCCGAAACGCTGAGCCCAGCATCTCAGAGTCTCTTCTCACAGCAGAAATCAACGTGAAAAGTCAGGAGAGCTGCAGGAGTAACCAGCGTCATCTTATTACGTCTTTGGCTGCTTCTGGCCACGTGTCTTTACCTCATTGACGGAAACCGGAGAAAACCCACGCAGAGCGTGCAAACTCCGTACAGACAGCACCCCGTGGTCGGGATCGAACCCGGGTCTCCGGCGCTGTGAGGCACCAACTCTACCGCTGTGCCACCGTGCCGCCCGCACTCTGGTTCCTGTTTGACCTGTTCGACACTCTCGTTCACATAGACTTTGGGCAATGGCTGTGCCAACAGGTAAAATAAAATCGGATGCCGAGGGTTTTTGCATGAGAACAGATTGGATAGAAACATAGAAAGTAGGTGCAGGAGGAGGCCATTCGGCCCTTCGAGCCAGCACCGCCATTCAATGTGATCATGGCTAATCATCCACAATCAGTACCCCGTTCCTGCCTTCTCCCCATATCCCCTGACTCTGCTATCTTCAAGAGCCCTATCTAGCTCTCTCTTGAAAGCATCCAGAGAACCGGCCTCCACCGCCCTCCGAGGCAGAGAATTCCACAGACACACACAACTCTCTATGTGAAAACGTGTGTTTCCTCATCTCCGTTCTAAATGGCTTACCCCTTTATTCTTAAACTGTGGCCTCTGGTTCTGGACTCCCCCAACATGTTTCCTGCCTCTAGCGTGTCCAAACCCTTAATAATCTTACAAGTTTCAATAAGACCCCCACTCTCATCCTTCTAAACTCCAGAAACATCGCCTCAGTCTGAGGAAAGATCTCGACCCCAAACCATCGCCTATTTCCTTCGCTCCATAGACGCTGCCTCAACCGCTGAGTTCCTCCAGCATTTGTGTCTACCTTCGATTTTTCCAGCATCTTTCGAATGAACATGATAAAAACCAGAGATGTTATTTATCAAAAAGCCATTGTGGATCACATTAAAAATAAACCCACATTACCCGTCCAGTGAACTGATTATGAATGGCAATTTTTAATTACTTTTGTTTCATTCAAAGGGCCCATTACAGAGCTGGGCTCAGCTGTGAATTGAATGAGATGTGTTAAGTCACCTCTCCTATTGCCGAAATGACACCCATAATAAGTAACTGGCTTGCTGCTGTGTGATTAAGTCTATTGGCCCAGCCACCTGCAATTGAATAATGATCAAGTACCATTTTAATGATGATTAGATCGTAAAGGTGTTTCTCCTAAATTCGAGAGCAGAAGATGCAGAAATGGGAAAAAAAAAAAGTACCAATCTATTTGACAATCTGCCCTGCCTTTCTTGAGACTATAATTTTCATGTTCAAAGGTGATAGGAGCAGAATTAGGCCATTCGGCCCATCGTGTCTTCACCGTCATTCAATCATGGCTGGCCTGTCTCTCCCTCTCAACCCCATTCTCCTGCCTTCTCCCCATAACCCCTGACACCCGTAATAAGTCCATCTATCTCTGCCTTAAAAAATATCCATTAACCTTGGCCTCCACAGCCTTCTGTGGCAAAGAATTCCACAGATTCACCACCCTCTGACTGAAGACATTTCTCCTCGTCTCCTTCCTAAAAACATCCTTTAATTCTGAGGCTGTGACCTTTAGTTCTAGACTCTCCCACTAATGGAAACAATGTCCTCTCTTGTTCTTCCCCTCCCCCCCTCATGGTGGTTCCCCCCATGCCCTCGTTGACCGCCGCACAACTGACCGCAGGTCGACCCACCGCTGCCATCGAGGTCCCACCACTGCTGCCGAGACCCCACCGCCACCGCTCCACCGCCATCTATGCCCCACCGCTGCTGCCGAGGCTCCACCGCTGCTGAGGCTGCACCGACACCGCCACCGCCACCGCTCCACCGCCATCGATGCCCCACCGCTGCTGCCGAGGCACCACCGCTGCTGAGGCTCCACCGCCACCGCTCCACCGCCATCGATGCCCCACCGCTGCTGAGGCCTCGCCGACACCGCCAAGGCACCGCTGCTGCTGAGGCCCCTCCACGGTCTCCCCGGAGACGCTGCTGCCTGTAGTCCTGTACGTCTTTGGAGTGTGGGAGGAAACCGGAGCACGCTTGCAACATTTATTATTATCCATATACCCTTTCTAATTGTATCTTAAACATTGAAATAGTCACTGGCTCAGCTACCTCGTTCTATACACCCACCGCCCTTTTTAATCTCTTCCCTGCATGGAGACCCGACCTTTTCCCTGTCGGGTCTCCGTTGCCGTTGGGGCCTAGCGCCGTGGAGCGGCCTCCACCGGAACGACCTGGAAGCTCAAGTCACGGAGCCTGTGGAGCCTGTGGAGCTGCTGCGGACTTACCTCCGTGGAGCTGGCCGGCTTCGGGGCGTGGAGAGCGGCGGTGGCGCATTGCTGCGGCCCGGCTCCAATGGATGGAACATCGGGAGCTCATGGACCCCCGGTGGGAGGCTGCTTTGCGGGGCACCGGCAGCGGCGACTTCTCCCGCCCGAATTGCGGGGTTGAGAGTGACCTGGAGGGGGGCCCTACAACGCCCGGCGCGGCCTTAATTTGGCGCGGACTAGCGCCCGCCGGGGGCTTTGACCTCGACTTCGGGAGGGAAATGGAATGCAGGGGAGAGACAAGAACTTTGCCTTCCATCACAGTGAGGAGGAGAGCCACTGTGATGGATGTTTATGTGAATAGTGTTGGTGTGTGTTTTGGTTCTTTTATTGTATGGCTGCAGAAACTACATTTCGTTTGAACCTCATGTGAGGTTCAAATGACAAATAAAGGTATTGTATTGTATTGTAATTAACCTGTTACCCCCTCAGGTTCCTATTAAATCTCCCCCCCCCCCCCCCCCCCCCCCCACCTTAAAACCCATGTCCTCTGGCCCTCAATTCACCCACAACTAGTTCTCCGACCGGTCTGACTGTCCTCCTGACTACATGTGACATTGTCTGCCTCGTTGTCACCTTCCCCTGCCTAACAAAGTTCCATGTTACATGTTTTTTTATTGTCTTTGTTCCCTTTGATCCCCAGTTTTCACACCTTGCCCTTCCATATCTCCGTATCTCCCTCCCCCCCGACTCTCAGTCTGAAGAAGGGTCTCGACCCGAAACACCACCAGTTCCTTCTCTCCAGAGATGCTGCCCGTCCCGCTGGGTTACTCCAGCATTTTGCGTCTCTCTGTCAGTGAAAACATCCTCTCCACAGCTTCGATCCGGACTACGGGAGCTTGTCTGTATGGAGTTTGTACGTTCTCCCCTCTGACCTGCGCGGATTTTCTCCGAGATCTTGGGGGAGTCCAGAACCAGGGGCCACACACAGTTTAAGAATAAGGGGTAAGCCATTTAGAACGGAGACGAGGAAACTCTTTTTCTCACAGAGAGTGGTGAGTCTGTGGAATTCTCTGCCTCAGAGGGCGGTGGAGGCCGGCTCTCTGGATGCTTTCAAGAGAGGGCTAGATTGGGCTCTTAATGAAAGCGGAGTCAGGGGATATGGGGAGAAGGCAGGAACGGGGTACTGATTGGGGATGATCAGCTATGATCACATTGAACGGCAGTGCTGGCTCAAAGGGCCGAATGGCCTACTCCTGCACCTATTGTCTATTGTCTATTGTCTTCGGTTTCCTCCCACACTCCAAAGGCGTGCAGGTTTGTAGGTTCATTGGCTTAGTATAAATGTAAAAACTGTTCCTAGTGGGTGTGGGATAGTGTTAGTGCGCGGGGGATGACTGGTCGGCACGGACCAGATGGGCCGAAGGCCAGTTTCCGCGCTGTTTCTCTAAACTAAACTAAACTAAATTCTATCCAGGCCTAGCTTCGGTCCCAACTTCTAACCTCATTTCCCTGACTTAGAGGAGTGACTTCGAGCAAGGACATCTAATTGCATTTATGAAAAATGGATTAACTTCACATCTGCCTGGGCCTCTTGAGCACCTTTGGGATATTTAAGATTTAGTTTTCGTACAGTGGCGTACCGACTCCTGCATTTTATCAGTTTTAATCCCCTCTTCTCCACGCTCCGCACTCAATCATGATCAAAGTCTTCTCTCTCTTGGGGACATTGTCAATGCATGGATTGCCGTCCGCTAGTTTTAATCAGCGGCAAAGCCAACAAGGTACAGTGGGCCCATCAGCTGTGAATAGCAACCCATTCATAGCAAGAGGATTTGAGTCTAGGAGCAGGGCGGTTCTACTGCAGTTGTACAGGGTCTTGGTGAGACCACACCTGGAGTATTGCGTACAGTTTTGGTCTCCAAATCTGAGGAAGGACATTATTGCCATAGAGGGAGTGCAGAGAAGGTTCACCAGACTGATTCCTGGGATGTCAGGACTGTCTTATGAAGAAAGACTGGATAGACTTGGTTTATACTCTCTAGAATTTAGGAGATTGAGAGGGGATCTTATAGAAACTTACAAAATTCTTAAGGGGTTGGACAGGCTAGATGCAGGAAGATTGTTCCCGATGTTGGGGAAGTCCAGGACAAGGGGTCACAGCTTAAGGATAAGGGGGGGGAAATCCTTTAAAACCGAGATGAGGAGAACTTTTTTTCACACAGAGAGTGGTGAATCTCTGGAACTCTCTGCCACAGAGGGTAGTCGAGGCCACAGTTCATTGGCTATATTTAAGAGGGAGTTAGATGTGGCCCTTGTGGCTAAGGGGATCAGAGGGTATGGAGAGAAGGCAGGTACGGGATACTGAGTTGGATGATCAGCCATGATCATATTGAATGGCGGTGCAGGCTTGAAGGGCCGAATGGCCTCTACTCCTGCACCTATTTTCTATGTTTCTATGTCTATGTTTCTATGTGAATTGCCCGGAACGCTTTGTCACGGAAACATAAGAACTACCGAAGCCAGGCACAAAATGCCGGCGTAACTCAGCGGGACAGGCAGCATCTCCGGAGACAAGGGACAGGCGATGCTTCGGGATCGAGGCCATTCTTCAGACGCTGACGTCAGGGGAGTGGGCGGTACATAGATAAGGACGTGCGAGGCGTTAAAACATGACAAAAGGGAATGGAGATCCAGGGAAATGTAGAATAAATTAACGTTAGTTGGGTGAAGGAAAGAACAAAGCAAACAGAGATACAATGTAGTCAAACTTTTAACTTCTCTATCTATACACATATAGGGCCTCGACCTGAAACGTCACCCATTCCTTCTCTTCAGAGACGCTGCCTGTCCCGCTGAGTTACACCAGCATCACGTTTAGTTCCCTCCACCCTCACCTCTCCCTGTATCTGTACCTCCTCCACCTCTACCAAGCTCCGTCAATTGGTGAGACAATAGACAATAGACAATAGGTGCAGGAGTAGGCCATTCGGCCCTTCGAGCCAGCACCGCCATTTCAATGTGATCATGGCTGATCATCCCCAATCAGTACCCCGTTCTTGCCTTCTCCCCATACCTCCTGACTCCGCTATTTTTAAGAGCCCTATCTAGCTCTCTCTTGAAAGTATCCAGAGAACTGGCCTCCACTGCCCTCTAAGGCAGAGAATTCCACAGACTCACCACTTTCTGTGAGAAAAAGTGTTTCCTCGTCTCCGTTCTAAATGGCTTACCCCTTATACTTAAACTGTGTGTGGCCCCTAGTTCTGGACTCCCCCAACATCGGGAACATGTTTCCTGCCTCGCTCAGAGGATCGTGTTCAGTTTTGGTCACCCTGTTGCAGGAAATAAAGAGTCAAGATGCAAAGAAGATTCACGAGGATGTTGTCAGGACTTGAGGGCCTGAGTTACAGGGAGAGGTTGGGCACAGGCTGGGACTCTATTCCTTGGAGCGCTGGAGGATGAGGGGTGATCTTATAGTGGTGTACAGGCCCTGCGAGCCTGCACCGCCATTCAATATGATCATGGCTGATCATCTAACTCAGTATCCCGTACCTGCCTTCTCTTCATACCCCCTGATCCCTTTAGCCACAAGGGCCACATCTAACTCCCTCTTAAATATAGCCAATGAACTGTTGCCTGCCTTCTCTCCATACCCCCTGATCCCTTTAGCCACAAGGGCCACATCTAACTCCCACTTAAATATAGCCAATGAACTGGTCTCAACTACCCTCTGTGGCAGAGAGTTCCAGAGATTCACCACTCTCTGTGTGAAAAAAGTTCTTTGCATCTCGGTTTTTAGGAATAGATCGGATAGACACACAGACTCTCTTGCCCATAGTAGGGGATCAAATACTCTGGAGGACATTGGTTTAAGGAAGGCGGTGAGGTTTATTAGGAATCAGTGGGGTAACTTTTTCAAACAAAGGGTGATGGGTGTATGGAACGAGCTGCCGGAGGAGGTCGTTGAGGCTGGGACTATCCCGACCTTTAAGGAACAGTTGGACAGGTACACGGATGGGACAGGTTTGGAGGGATATGGACCAAACGCGGGCAGGTGGGACTAGTGTGGATGGGCGGTGTGGGCAAGTCGGTCTGTTTCCACGCTGTATCACCCTATGAGTGGGGTGGGAAACCTGTGTGCTGGTTGGCGCTGGTGTGTACTGATGGAGATGCTGCATGATAGCATGCACCTAATCCTCATTTGATTCCTGCGATATAGAAATTGCTCGGAGCGCCCAACGCATTAAATTGGAAGCGCGCAAGTGAGTTGCTGCTTCAACTTCAATTTAGTCCTGTCTCCTTGAACGGCAAGTTCATTGTGTAGCTGCAGCCTCCAGTAACCTTCCCACTAGGTCGATCTTGGTTTAGTGTGTGGATAGTGTGCGGTTTCAGCCACTATTAATGCACTTCGGAGACATGCGGAGGCAAGACCTGGGCCCGAATTATTTCCAACATGCCAATTAGTGGCGCGCCTTTTCATTCCAAAGGTCTTTTGGTTATAAATGATAAACTCCAGCCTTTTGTGTCTATCTTAGAAAGCCGTTTTCTAAGATAGACACAAAACGCTGGAGTAACTCAGCGGGACAGGCGGCATCTCTGGAGAGAAGGAATGGGTGACGTTTCGGGCCGAGACCCTTCTTCTTAATCCGACGCTCAAAAAATTCACTTGGACCATCCCTGACATCTCCCTACCATTAGGGATAGTCAATAGACAATAATAGGTGCAGGAGGAGGCCATTCGGCCCTTCGAGCCAGCACCGCCATTCATTGTGATCGTGGCTGATCGTCCCCTATCAATAACCCGTGCCTGCCTTCTCCCCATATCCCTTGACTCCACTAGCCCCTAGAGCTCTAATCTTACTCTCTCTTAAATCCGTCCTGTGACTTGGCCTCCACTGCCCTCTGTGGCAGGGAATTCCATAAATGCACAACTCTCAGGGTGAAAAAGTTTTTTCTCACCCTCAGTCTTAAATGACCTCCCCTTTATTCTAAGACTGTGTGTGGCCCCTGGTTCTGGACTCGCCCAACATTGGGAACATTCTTCCTGCATCTAGCTTGTCCAGTCCTTTTATAATTGTATATGTTTCTATAAGATCCCCCCCCACCCCCTCATACTTCTAAACTCCAGTGAATACAAGCCTAGTCTTTTCAATCTTTCCTCATATGACAAGTCACAGTGAAATTCTTTGCACGTTATGCGAATAGTCACTACCTAAAGGGCGTTGACAAAGTTACGAAGTACCCCCACGTCGGCTCCTCCTCTGCTTCTTCCCCCACCCCCCCTCACAGCGCTCCCCCCCCCCCCCCCCCCGCGCCGACTCCTCCTCTGTTCCTCCCCCCCGCTGGCCCGCCGACCCCCGTCTCCCGGCATCCCCGTCCCCGCCCGCCCCTGCCCGCGGGCATCGACCTTCCCCTCGTGGCGCCCAGTCGATCCCAACTCTCGGTCCCAATCCTGCAAATGATTTGTTCCCTGTTTATCGAGCCGTGTTGTTGCTGATTAACATTTCGCTGCTGTTGTTGTTCTTGTCTCCGGGCAGAATGAAATGTCAAAGTGCCTTGTTCAACGCTGAGCTGACAACATACGCCGCCCAATTACTGACTGACGTGGCTCCTTGCCACCTCTCATTCACAGCGAAGCATGCACGCTCTTGTTCCCCCTCCAGCTCGCATGTTTAGTTCAGCGATACAGCGCGGAAACACAGGCCCTTCGGCCCACCGGCTCCGCGCCGACCAGCGATCCCCGCTCGCCAACACTATTCCTGCCATGGAGGGAGTACAGAGAAGGTTCACCAGACTGATTCCTGGGATGTCAGGACTTTCATATGAAGAAAGACTGGATAGACTCGGCTTGTACTCGCTAGAATTTAGAAATTAGAAACATAGAAATTAGGTGCAGGAGTAGGCCATTGTGCCCTTCGAGCCTGCACCGTCATTCAATATGATCATGGCTGATCATCCAACTCAGTATCCTGTACCTGCCTTCTCTCCATACCCCCTGATCCCCTTAGCCACAAGGGCCACATCTAACTCCCTCTTAAATTTAAATTTAGAAGATTGACAGGGGATCTTATAGAAACTTACAAAATTCTTAAGGGGTTGGACAGGCTAGATGCAGGAAGATTGTTCCCGATGTTCGGGAAGTCCAGAACAAGGGATCACTGTGTAAGGATAAGGGGGAAATCTTTTAGGACCGAGATGAGAAAAACATTTTTCACACAGAGAGTGGTGAATCTCTGGAACTCTCTGCCACAGAATATAATTGAGGCCACAGTTCATTGGCTATATTTAAGAGGGAGTTAGATGTGGCCCTTGTGGCTAAGGGGATCAGGGGGGTATGGAGAGAAGGCAGGTACAGGATACTGAGTTGGATGATCAGCCATGATCATATTGAATGGCGAATGGTGCAGGCTCGAAGGGCCGAATGGCCTCTACTCCTGCACCTATTGCCTATGTTTCTATGTTTCTATCCTACACACACCAGGGACAACATTTACGCTTTACGCCAAGCCAATTAAACTACACACCTGCACGTCTTTGGAGTGTGGGAGGAAACTGAAGATCGGGGAGAAAACACACGCAGGTCATGGGGTGTGCGTGCAAACTCCGTACAGACAGCGCCCGCAGTCGGGGGGCAATTCTACACACTGGGGTGGACAAAAGTGCTGGAGAAACTCAGCGGGTGCAGCAGCATCTATGGAGCGAAGGAAATAGGCAACGTTTCGGGACGAAACCCAAAGGGTTTCGGCCCGAAACGTTACCTATTTCCTTCCTGAAGGGTTTCGTCCCGAAACGTTGCCTATTTCCTTCCTGAAGGGTTTCGGCCCGAAACGTTACCTATTTCCTTCCTGAAGGGTTTCGTCCCGAAACGTTGCCTATTTCCTTCCTGAAGGGTTTCGTCCTGAAACGTTACCTATTTCGTTCCTGAAGGGTTTCGTCCCGAAACGTTGCCTTTTTCCTTCCTGAAGGGTTTCGTCCCGAAACGTTGCCTATTTCCTTCCTGAAGGGTTTCGTCCCGAAACGTTGCCTATTTCCTTCCTGAAGGGTTTCGTCCCAAAACGTTGCCTATTTCCTTCCTGAAGGGTTTCGTCCCGAAACGTTACCTATTTCCTTCCTGAAGGGTCTCGTCCCGAAACGTTGCCTATTTCCTTCGCTCCATAGATGCTGCCGCACCCGCTGAGTTTCTCCAGCACCTTCGATTTTCCAGCATCTGCCGTTCCTTCGTAAACTCTTCTACACACTGGGTTGACAACTTACAGAATCCAATTAACCTACAAAACCCTAACATCTTTTTTAGATTTGCCTCCCCTGCAACTTTGGCGAATTTCTCCAGTTTCCTCCTCTTGTACGATATGCGCCGGGGCTGCTTAATGGCGTCACGTCTTCAGACCTCGTTACGCTGTAATTTTCATCAGCGTTGAGCGGCAGATGTCAGATTATCCCGGCTTCATTTGCACCTGGAAAGAAAGACCGTGATTACAGGGAGAAATGTTAATCAAGAATAGAGTGGATGTTAAATGGAAAGCAATTTGCTGTTAAATGTTAAGTCCCGTCGAGCCTTTCTAAAGGGCCTGTCCCACTTGGCGATTTTTTTATCGGCGACCGATTGCCGCCACCGTTGACTGACGTATTAGGTCACCGAAAAAGGCCGGCGTCTCCTCAAGTGTCGCGACTTTTTTTTGTCTCCGCTGGATTTTTGAAACGTTCAAGACCCTGATACGTCAGTCAACGATGCCCGCAGTCGCTGAATAAATTGCCAAGTGGGACTGGCCCATAACACTTTAGTGCGGGGTGTCAGGGGTTATGGGGAGAAGGCAGGAGAATGGGGTTAGGAGGGAGAGATAGATCAGTCATGATTGAATGGCGGAGTTGTGGCTAAGGGGATCAGAGGGTATGGAGAGAAGGCAGGTACGGGATACTGAGTTGGATGATCAGCCATGATCATATTGAATGGCGGAGTAGACTCGATGGGCCGAATGGCCTAATTCTGCTCCTATCACTTATGACCTTAAGATCCAGGACCTTCTCATGAAGGCCTCGACTGAAAAGGCAATAGACAATAGATGCAGGAGTAGGCCATTCGGCCCTTCGTGCCAGCACCGCCATTCAATGTGACCATGGCTGATCATCCAGAATCAGTACCCCGTCCCTGCCTTCTCTCCAAATCCCTTGTTTCCGTTAGCCCGAAGAGCTTTGGTCTAATTCTCTCTTGAAAACATCCAGTGACTTGGCCTCCACCGCCTTCTGTGGCAGAGAATTCCAAAGATTCGCAACTCTCTGGGTGAAAAAGTTTTTCCTCATCTCAGTCCATAATGGCCCACCTCCTTATTCTTAAACTGTGTGACCCCTGGTTCTGGACTCCCCCAACATGGGGAACATTTTTCCTGCATCTAGCCTGTCCAATCCAAAAAAAAATTTTGATATGTTTCTATAAGATTGTAGTGGGAGATCAAAGCTATTAACGATACAGCGTGAAAACAGGCCCTTCGGCCCAACTTGCCCACACCGGCCAACAATGTCCCAGCTACACTAGTCCCACCTGCCCACGTTTAGCCCGCATCCCTCCAAACCTGTCCTATCCAAAATCCATTGGGTAGGAAGGAACTGCAGATGCTGGTTTAAAGATAGACGCAAAATGCTGGAGTAACTCAGCGGGTCAGGCAGCAGCATCTCTGGAGAGAAGGAACGGGTGACGTTTCGGGTAGAGACCCTTCTGAATATATTCATATATACATCCATCCCAGGTACCTACAGGACAGCACAGGAACAGTCCCTTCGGCCCACAATGTCCGTGCTGAACATGATGTTAAGTTGAATTGGCTCGGCTTGTACTCGCTAGAATTTAGAAGATTGAGGGGGGATCTTATAGAAACTTACAAAATCCTTAAGGGGTTGGACAGGCTAGATGCAGGAAGATTGTTCCCGATGTCGGGGAAGTCCAGGACAAGGGGTCACACAGTTTAAGGATAAGGGGGAAATCCTTTAGGACCAAGATGAGAAAAACATTTTTCACACACAGAGTGGTGAATCTGTGGAATTCTCTGCCACAGAAGGTAGTTGAGGCCACACAGTTCATTGGCTATATTTAAGAGGGAGTTAGATGTGGCTAAAGGGATCAGGGGGTATGGAGAGAAGGCAGGTACAGGATACTGAGTTGGATGATCAGCCATGATCATATTGAATGGCGGTGCAGGCTCGAAGGGCTGAATGGCCTCTACTCCTGCACCTATTTTCTATGTTTCTATGAATTAGTTTCATCTGCTTGCATGTGATTCATATCCTTTACATTCATGTTCTTATCTAAAAAAAAGCATCTCTGGAGAAAATAGGTGTGTGACGTTTCGGGTCGAGACCCTTCTTCAGACTCATCCCCATAGAAATACTAACGCATTTTAACACGTCACAAAGCTGAATCACTGCATACATTTCTCAGTAGGTCGTGCAGCATCTAGTGGAGGCCACCAAATAGTGAAAGGCCCAGACAGAGTGGAGGTGGGGAGGAAGTTTCCACTCGTGGGAGAGTCTAGGACCAGCTGGCACAGCCTCGGAATTAAAGGACGTACCTTTGGAAAAGAGATGAGGAGGAATTTAATGCCTCGTCCAACCTTACCTCCGCAACTGACACTTTTTGTCTATTTCATCTCTGGCCTTTGTCTAAACATCTGCCGATAAAAAAGTCCCTCACCTGTATCCACCTGTCACTCCCTCCTCACCTGTATCCACCTGTCACTCCCTCCTCACCTGTATCCACCTGTCACTCCCTCCTCACCTGTATCCACCTGTCACTCCACCCTCACCTGCATCCACCTGTCACTCCACCCTCACCTGTATCCACCTGTCACTCACCTGTATCCACCTGTCACTCCCCCCTCACCTGTATCCACCTGTCACTCCACCCTCACCTGTATCCACCTGTCACTCCACCCTCACCTGTATCCACCTGTCACTCCCTCCTCACCTGTATCCACCTGTCACTCCACCCTCACCTGTATCCACCTGTCACTCCACCCTCACCTGTATCCACCTGTCACTCCACCTTCACCTGTATCCACCTGTCACTCACCTGTATCCACCTGTCACTCACCCCTCACCTGGATCCACCTGTCACTCCACCCTCACCTGTATCCACCTGCCACTCCCCCCCTCACCTGTATCCACCTGCCACTCCACCCTCACCTGTATCCACCTGCCACTCCCCCCTCACCTGTATCCACCTGTCTCTCCCCCTTCTCCTGTATCCACCTGTCACTCCCCTGTCACCTCTATCCACCTCTCACTCACCTGTATCCACCTGTCACTCCCCCCTCACCTGTATCCACCTATCACCCCCCCCTCACCTGTATCCACCTGTCACTTGCCCCTGTATCCACCCCCACCTCTCCTCTAACTCTCTCCCCCTCCGCCCCTAAGTCCAGAGATGCTGCCTGACCCGCTGAGTTCCTCCAGCACTTTGTGTCTCTCTTTGGTATAAACCGGCATCTGCGGTTCTTATACTCTACTTCTAAAACTGCAACAGGAAAAAAAAACCATAATGCTCTTGCATATCTTCTCGGCAGGATTATAAATTATTTACACTTCTAAATGTCAGGAGTTATGACATGCACTTAAAATAGATTAATGCACAGAACAAGATGTTGTGCGTTTAGTTTAGTTTAGTTTGATTTAGTTTAGAGATACAGCGTGGAAACAGGCCCTTCGGCCCACCGGGTCCGTGTCGCCCAGCGATCCCCGCACACTAACACTATCCTACACACACTAGGGACAATTTGCCATTGTACCTAAGCCAATTACCCTACAAACCTGCACGTCTTTGGAGCTTGGGAGGAAACTGGAGCACAATAGACAATAGACAATAGGTGCAGGAGGAGGCCATTCGGCCCGTCGAGCCAGCACTGCCATTCAACGTGATCATAGCTGATGTTGGAGGAGTCCAGGACTAGGGTCCACACACAGTTTAAGAATAAGGAGCAAGCCATTTAGAACGGAGATGAGGAAACACTTTTTCTCACAGAGAGTGGTGAGTCTGTGGAATTCTCTGCCTCAGAGGGCGGTGGAGGCCGGTTCTCTGGATACTTTCGAGAGCTAGATAGGGCTCTTAAAGATGGCGGAGTCAGGGGATATGGGGAGAAGGCAGGAACGGGGTACTGATTGGGGATGATCAGCCCTGATCACATTGAATGGCGGTGCTGGCTCGAAGGGCCGAATGGCCTCCTCCTGCACCTATTGTCTTGCGTGTCTCAGCAGCATCTTCCGCTCTAAAACCGCCTCCAGAATGGCTGCCCAGTCCCCCTGGGAAAATTATTCTTAAGTATTCACTTAATAACCGGTGATATTTCTATCTAACGCTGAAGGAAATTGCCTGAGTCACCAGCAGTGGTAGCAGCTGTAATGATGGTTAATCTGCTCACAAAACGTTTCCGCGCACACAGTGAAACTGAGAACCTTTGAATTATTAGCGCTGGTCTTTGTGAATTAATTGTTTGCAAGGCGTTCTTCATTAAGTTAAAAAACTGTAGACAACCATTGTGTTCAACGAAGATCCTATAGCGGAGCAAGATAGACCACTCCTGCTAAATGCAACGGGCTGACGTGTAGTACGCAACGGAGTGGAATGTGGGCCTTTTTTTCATCCATTTCAGTAACCGGACCCGACCCGACCCGACCCGACTCGCAGTGTAATCAACGTTGCGGGGGAACAGTTTGTGTTAATAAATTTTTATTCTGAAAATGAGGAGAAGATTTTTACCAAAGAACTTTTATTTTTACGAGGATATTTCCGTAACCGGCTTCCGTCTCCGCGCTAGTATCTTTGCTCCGCTACGGGATCTTTGGTGCGGAGACGGAAGCCGGTTACGGAAATGGGGCCGAAAATCACCCATGAATCTGCCCTTGACCGTACTGCGTCTTTGTCGACCAGAGTGGGCCGTCTTGCTCCGCTGTAGGATCTTTGGTGTTCAGTTCTGGGCACCATGTGATGGGGAAGATGTTGTCAAGAGAGATTTAGAAAAGAGATTTACCACCTGGCCTTAACAATACAATACGATATTATACGATATGATACATAAAAACATAGGTGCAGGCGTAGGCTGTTCGGCCCTTCGAGCCAGCACCACCATTCAATATGATCATGGCTCATCATCCAAAATCAGTAGGTGGACAAAAATGCTGGAGAAACTCAGCGGGTGAGGCAGCATCTATGCAGCGAAGGAAATAGGCAATGTTTCGTCCAGAATAAAGGGTAAGAGATTTAGAACGGAGATTTGTAAACACTTTTTTCACACAGTGAGTGGTGAGCCTGTGGAATTCTCTGCCTCGGAGGGCGGTGGAGGCCGGATCTCTGGATACTTTCAAGAGAGAGCTAGATAGGGCTCTTAAAGATAGCGGAGTCAGGGGATAAGGGGAGAAGGCAGGAACGGGGTACTGATTGGGGATGAACAGCCATGATCACATTGAATGGCGGTGCTGGCTCGAAGGGCCGAATGGCCTTCTCCTGCACCTATTGTCTACTGTGAGATTTAACAAGAGGTCGATTGCATGAAGCTACTCCACAGTTTGTTCATAAATTACCCGCACGCATTTTTATCAAACTGGGCTCTAGTCCAAGACGTGCCAACTGGTCTATAAATAGCAGGAATCTGCTCTGCGCATCGACCCAGAATGTGAGCTGTTACGGTGAGTATTGAAGGCTCTGGGGATGTGTTCACCTGGCTGGGCCTTCAACAATTAATCAAGGTAAAATTCCACACAAACTTCTCTGGCCAATGCCAGCCAGGAGTATCGCGTTCTGTGGCCAGGCCTTTTGTGGAGAGTTGACTGTTCTAGTTTTTAGTTTCAGATATGCAGCGCGGACACACGGCCCTTCGGCCCGCCGAGTCTGCGCCGACCCGCGATCACCCCGTACACGAGCACTACCCCCTACGCACTCCAGGGACAATTACATATTCATACACCAAGCCAATTAGCCTAGAAACCAGTGCGTCTTTGGCGTGCGGGAGGAAACCGGAGCACCCGGAGAAAACCCACGGGGAGAACGTGCAAACTCCGTACAGACAGCACCCGTAGTCGGGATCGAACCGGGGTCTCTGGCGCTGTGAGGCGGCCACTCTACCGCTGCGTATCATACTAGTTTCACTGGAGTCCTGCTGAGTTTCCACTGGCCATCACCTTTTCCCACAGCCAACAATGGACCATTGTGGGCTCCACCTTTCCTTGATTTGTTCTTTTCACGCCTTTCGTTCGTTCGTTCCATGTACTATTTCGTTGCCTCCAGTTTCCCTCTCCCCCGACTCTCAGTCTGAAGAAGGGTCTCGATCCTCGTACTAGACTGATTCCTGGGATGTCAGGACTTTCATGTGAAGAAAGACTGGATAGACTCGGCTTGTACCCGCTAGAATTTAGAAGATTGAGGGGGGATCTTATAGAAACTTACAAAATCCTTAAGTGGCTGGACAGGCTAGATGCAGGAAGATTGTTCCCGATGTCGGAGAAGTCCAGGACAAGGGGTCACAGTTTTAGGATAAAGGGGAAATCTTTTAGGACAGAGATGAGAAAATAATTTTTTACACAGAGAGTGGTGAATCTCTGGAATTCTCTGCCACAGAAGGTAGTTGAGGCCACAGTTCATTGGCTATATTTAAGAGGTAGTTAGATGTGGTCCTTGTGGCTAAAGGGATCAGGGGGTATGGAGAGAAGGCAGGTACGGGATACTGAGTTGGATGATCAGCCATGATCATATTGAATGGCGGTGCAGGCTCGAAGGGCCGAATGGCCTACTCCTGCACCTATATGTCTATGTTTCTATGTTTCTATGATCGACCGTTATTCCGTTTCGCCCGAAATGCTGCCCGACCCTCAGAGTTACTCGAGCTTTTTGCGTCTTGTCTTCTGACACTATGCTCACGAGGCCAGGAGATGAGATTTTAATACACTCCCACAGCAAGCACAAGCTTTGCTGTCTTTATTAAAAATAAATCCCTTTGAAGCGAGATCTTGTAGCTTGACCCTGATGTTATTGATGTGACCAAGTGCTTGTTTGTATGTGTGTGTGCGTGCGTGTGTGTGCGCGTGTGTCTGTCCTTCAAGTGCAGGGAACATCTTCACAGCTTCAAAAATCTCTTGAAGAAAGTCATGATTTCAGGCTAAGCCTCTTGACATTTAGCGAACTTGCGGAGGCATAGAGTGATACAGCGTGGAAACAGGCCCTTCGGCCCAACTTGCCCATACTGGCCAACATACCCCATCTACAGAAAAGATTTCATAGGAATCTGAGGGGTAACTTTTTCACGCAAAGGGCGGTGGGTGTATGGAACGAGCTGCCGGAGGAGGTGGTTGAGGCTGGGACTATCCCAACGTTTAGGAAACATTTAGACAGGTACATGGATAGGACGGGTTTGGAGGGATAAGGGGCAAATGCAGGCAGGTGGGACTAGCGTGGCTGGGACATGTTGGCTGGTGTTGGGCGAGTTTAGAAACATAGAAACATAGAAATTAGGTGCAGGAGTAGGCCATTCGGCCCTTCGAGCCTGCACCATTCGCCATTCAATATGATCATGGCTGATCATCCAACTCAGTATCCCGTACCTGCTTTCTCTCCATACCCCCTGATCCCCTTGGCCACAAGGGCCACATCTAACTCCCTCTTAAATATAGCCAATGAACTGGCCTCAACTACCCTCTGTGGCAGAGAGTTCCAGAGATTCACCACTCTCTGTGTGAAAAAAGTTCTTCTCATCTCGGTTTTAAAGGATTTCCCCTTTATCCTTAAGCTGTGACCCCTTGTCCTGGACTTCCCTAACATCGGGAACACTGCCCGCTTTGAAGACAGACACAAGAAGCTGGAGTAACTCAGCGGGACAGGCAGCATCTCTGGGGAGAAGGAACGGGTGACGTTTCGGGTCAAGATCCTTCTTCAGACTCTGTGTTGTTTGATCTCGGCTGGGTTAATTGTTCAACCTGACCCTAAATTTAATTAAAACACATGATCGTACAAGAAATAACTTTTTTCTTGTTTTGTTTTTTCTTGTATCAAAAAATAATTGATTTAATTTCAACACGATACAAAAACCAAAAAATGACATACCTGCCACCATGTTACGAAATCATCAAACAAATAGAAACATTGAAACATAGAAAATAGGTGCAGGAGTAGGCCATTCGGCCCTTCGAGCCAGCACTGCCATTCAATATGATCATGGCTGATCATCCAACTCAGTATCCTGTGCCAGCCTTCTCCCCATACCCCCTGATCCCTTTAGCCACAAGGGCCACATCTAACTCCCTCTTAAATATAGCCAATGAACTGTGGCCTCAACTACCTTCTGTGGCAGAGAATTCCAGAGATTCACCACTCTCTGTGTGTGAAAAAAAATGTTTTGCTCATCTCGGTCCTAAAAGATTTCCCCCTTATCCTTAAACTGTGACCCCTTGTTCTGGACTTCCCCAACATCGGGAACAATCTTTCTGCATCTAGCCTGTCCAACCCCTTAAGAATTTTGTAAGTTTCTATAAGATCCCCCCTCAATCTTCTAAATTCTAGCGAGTACAAGCCGATTCACAATAGTCTAATAACTACTATACAACCCAGGTAAAGGGGCAAGTGTCTGGCTCGGGCACAGGCATCTTCCACGTGGCGCCGTGACTCGCTTTAAGGCGTAGGCCGTCTGCAAAGCCACAGCCATGTCTTAGTGTGCTGTTAAAAGCTCGTTTAGATTCCACATATAACTATATGTAAGGGATTTTCAGGGATTTGACGATGTTGATATCTTGTAGATTACAGTCACAACAGTTCAGGCTTGACAGAAAAGATAGCAAATATGCGGTAGTGCCTTAGTCGAGTTTGGAGGTACAGTACGGAAACAGGCCCTTCGGCCCACCGAGTCCATGCCGACCAGCCATCCAAGCACACTGGTTCGATCCTATACGCTAGGGGTAATTTACAATTTTACCAAAGCCAATTAATCCACAAAATCCACCCAAGTTGATAAGTGATAGGAGCAGACTTTTCGGCCCATCAAGTCTACTCCACCATTCTATCATGGCTGACCTATCTCTCCCTCCTAACCCCATTCTCCTGCCTTCTCCCCATAACCCCTGACACCTGTACTAATCAAGAATCTATCTAAGAGTCAATTCTTCCCTTCCCTCCCGTACCACCCCCTCCCCGGGCACTTTCCGTTGCAACCGCAAGAAATGCAACACCTGTCCCTTCACCTCCCCCCTTGACTCCATTCAAGGACCCAAGCAGTCGTTCCAGGTGCGACAAATGTTCACCTGTATCTCCTCCAACCTCATCTACTGCATCCGCTGCTCTAGATGTCAGCTGATTTACATCGGTGAGACCAAGCGGAGGTTGGGCGATCGTTTCGCCGAACACCTCCGCTCAGTCCGCAATAACCAACCTGACCTCCCGGTGGCTCAGCACTTCAACTCTCCCTCCCATTCCCAATCCGACCTCTCTGTCCTGGGTCTCCTCCATTGCCAGAGTGAGCAACACCGGAAATTGGAGGAACAGCACCTCATATTCCGCCTGGGCAGCTTGCATCCGGATGGCATGAATGTTGAATTCTCCCAATTTTGCTAGCCCTTGCTGTCTCCTCCCCTTCCTTAACCCTCGAGCTGTCTCCTCCCATCCCCCCGCCCTCGGGCTCCTCCTCCTCCCCTTTTTCCTTCCTTCTCCCCTCCCACCCCCCATCAGTCTGAAGAAGGGTTTCGGCCCAAAACGTCGCCTATTTTCTTCGCTCCATAGATGCTGCTGCACCCGCTGAGTTTCTCCAGCAATTTTGTGTACCTAAGAATCTATCTATCTCTGCCTTAAATGTATCCATTGACTTGGCCTCCACAGCCGTCTGTGGCAATGAATTCCACAGATTCACCACCCTCTGACTGAAGAAATTCCTCCTCGTCTCCGTTCTCAGCCGCAGAATAAACGCCCTTTTTATTGGCCAGGCCTGGGAGCAACTGAAGAAGGGTCTATCTCGACCCGAAACGCCGCCCATTCCTTCTCTCCAGAGATGCCGCCCGTCCCGCTGAGTTACTCCAGCATAGACAAAAGTGCTGGAGAAACTCAGCGGGTGCAGCAGCATCTATGGAGCGAAGGAAATAGGCGTTGCCTATTTCCTTCGCTCCATAGATGCTGCTGCACCCGCTGAGTTTCGTCCTGAAACGTTGCCTATTTCCTTCGCTCCACAGATGCTGCTGCACCCGCTGAGTTTCTCCAGCACTTTTGTCTACCTTATATACATGAGTATTACAGTCAAACCGACCACAGTACACAGATACAGGATAAGGGGAATAAGGTTTGGTGCACGATAAAGTCCGATTAAAGATAGTCTGAGGGTCTGCACTGAGATCGACAGAAGGTCAGGACCAGGACGGATGATAATGATGAGCAAGTGATGCTGGGGTTCAAATCCATAGCCCCTTGAGAGCGGTGGAGGCAGTCACGTTGTGGTTTAGGATGAAGGTGGCTATGGAGAGGTGAGTGTTGAGGAAGCAAGGCAGGACGACATCTGAGATTGCAACGGACTCGAACAAGAAGACCTCTTCCTAAAATAGCAGCAGCAGCAGCAGCAGCAGGCGACTGGCATAAAAGCACGTTTAATGTTGAAGGAGTCAGGAGATGCAAGTAAAATACACTCCCACAGCAAGCCCATGCTTAGATCTCATTATTAAAAATACATCCCATCGAAGGAAGATCTTGAAGCTTGACCCTTAAGTTATTAATGAGAACGTTTGTGTGTGTGTGTGTGTGTGTGTGTGTGTGTGTGGTGTGTGTGTGTGTGCGTATGTGTGTGTGTGTGTGTGTGAGTGTGTGTGTGTGTGTGTGTGTGTGTGTGTGTGTGTGTGTGTGTGTGTGTGTGTGTGTGTGTGTGTGTGTGTGTGTGTGTGTGTGTGTGTGTGTGTGTGTGAGTGTGTGTGTGTGTGTGTGTGTGGGTGGGGTGTGTGTGTGTGTGTGTGAGCATGGGTGTGTGTATAAAGTGTGTGTTTGTGTGAGTGTGCGTGCGTGCAAGAATACATGCATGTGTGCATGTGTGCGCGGGGGATGGCAGGGGCCTCGATGGGCCAAAGGGCCTGTTTTCCGCGCTGTGTCTCCAAACTAAACTAAGCTAAAATAACATGAACTTACGAAAGTAGAATAGCAGGGGGGGGGAGGGGGTGGATGAAGTCCCTCAGCAGATCTGGTGCGAGCTGCCAGTTTTAGCTTGCCATCGAGTCTCAAGGGTCTGTCGAGCTTTGGCCCTCCAGCCCACAGCACAAGAGGCAGCCCTGTGGGGAATGCATTCGCACGGCTCACAGCCCCATTATTCAATCAGTTGGTTTCCAAGCCATCCCTGATCACTGAACCAGAAGCAGAAGGAAATAATTAGATGCTGCAGCTGAGCTGTTGGGAGATGACAGGACCTAGTGCCCCTTGTCACGTTACCGGGCTGAATTAATTCCTCTCCACATGAAACTTGGGCCTGCTTACAAATCACCCAGCCTCAAGGGCCTGTCCCACTTAGGCGATTTTTTGGGCGACTACAGAAGGATGAGGGGGTGGCTCTTATAGAAACATAGAAAATTATAAAAAAGACTGGACAAGCTAGATGCAGGAAGAATGTTCCCAATGTTGGTCGAGTCCAGAACCAGGAACCACAAGTTTAGAATAAAGGGGAGGTCATTTAAGACTGAGGTGAGAAAAAAACCTTTTTCACCCAGAGAGTTGTGTGAATTTGTGGAATTCCCTGCAACAGAGGGCAGTGGAGGCCAAGTCACTGGATGGATTTAAGAGAGAGTTAGATAGAGCTCTAGGGGCTAGTGGAGTCAAGGGATTATGGGGAGAAGGCAGGCACGGGTTATTGATAGGGGACGATCAGCCATGATCACAATGAATGGCGGTGTTGGCTCGAAGGGCCGAATGGCCTCGTCCTGCACTTATTTTCTATGTTTCTATTTTTCTATGTTACAAGTCAAGTCAAGTTTATTTGTCACATACACATACGAGATGTGCAGTGAAATGAAAGTGGCAATGCTCGCGGACTTTTGTGCAAAAGACAAACAACCAAACAAACTCTAAACACAATCATAACACACATATTCTTTCACATAATAAATAATGGAAGGAAAAACGTTCTGTAGAGTTAGTCCCTGGTGAGATAGGCGTTTACAGTCCGAATGGCCTTTGGGAAGAAACTCCTTCTCAACCTCTCCGTTCTCACCGCATGGCAACGGAGGCGTTTGCCTGACCGTAGCAGCTGGAACAGTCCGTTGCAGGGGTGGAAGGGGTCTCCCATGATATTGTTGGCTCTGGAGTTGCACCTCCTGATGTATAGTTCCTGCAGGGGGGCGAGTGAAGTTCCCATAGTGCGTTCGGCTGAACGCACTACTCTCTGCAGAGCCTTCTTGTCCTTGGCAGAGCAATTCCCAAACCAGATGGTAATGTTCCCGGACAAGATGCTTTCCACCGCCGCTGCGTAGAAGCACTGTAGGATCCTCGGAGACACTCTGAATTTCCTCAATTGCCTGAGGTGGTAAAGGCGCTGCCTTGCCTTACTCACGAGTGCTGAGGCGTGTGATGCCCGTCATATCCTCGGAGATGTGGACTCCCAGATATTTAAAACAGTTCACCCTATCCACAGGATCCCCATTTAACCTCAATGGAGTGTACGTCCTCGGATGATGTGCCCTCCTAAAGTCCACGATCAGCTCCTTCGTTTTTTTGATGTTCAAGAGGAGGCTGTTATCTCTGGCAGTCTCCTAAAGAGTCACCTAAGTGGCCTATAGAGGTGGCGCAGCGGGTAGAGCTGCTGCCTCACAGCGCCAGAGACCCGGGTTCGATCCCGACCAGGGGTGCTGTTTGTGACCCGCGTGGGTTTTCTCCAAGATCTCCAGTTTCCTCCCACACTCCAAAGACGTACAGGTTTGTAAGTTAATTGGCCTGGTGTCAATGTAAATTGTCCCTAGTGTGTGTGTAGGATAGTATAATGGGCCAGTCCCAATTGGCGATTTTCTTCGGCATCATTGACTGACGTATAAGGGTCGCCGAAAGATTTTGGACATAGGTGCAGAGAGTAGGCCATTCGGCCCTTCGAGCCAGCACCGCCATTCAATGTGATCATGGCTGATCATCCACAATCAGTACCCCGTTCCTGCCTTCTCCCCATATCCCCTGACTCCGCTATCTTTAAGAACCCTATCTAGCTCTCTCTTGAAAGCATCCAGAGAACCTGCCTCCACCGCCCTCTGAGGCAGAGAATTCCATAGACTCACCACTCTCTGTGAGAAAAAGTGTTTCCTCGTCTCCGTTCTAAATGGCTTACCCCTTATTCTTAAACTGTGGCCCCCGGTTCTGGACTCCCCCAACATCGGGAACATGTTTCCTGCCTCTAGCGTGTCCAAGCCCTTAACTATCACGTATGTTTCAATGAGATATCCTCTCATCCTTCTAAACTCCAGAGTGTACAAGCCCAGCTTCTCCATTCTCTCAGCATATGACAGTCCCGCCATCCCGGGAATTAACCTGGTGAACCTGCGCTGCACTCCCTCAATAGCAAGAATGTCCTTCCTCAAATTAGGGGACCAAAACTGCACACAATACTCCAGGTGTGGTCTCATTAGGGCTCTGTACAACTGCAGAAGGAACTGCAGAACGTTTGCACGATCTCCCCGTGGACTGCGTGGGTTTTCTCCGGGATCTCCGGCTTCCTCCCGCACTCCAAAGACGTGCAGGTCTGTCGGTTAATCGGCTTGGTGTAAGTGTAAAATTGTCCCTAGTGTGTGTGTGTGGGGTAGTGTTGGTGTGCGGGGATTGCTGGCCAGCACGGACCCGGCAGGCCGAAGGGCCTCCTTCTGCGCTGTGCCTCTGAACTAAACTGAACTTAACAGCGATTCCCGGAGCAGTGGCTTTTATCGTGTTAGGTTGATGAATGTAGCAACGTTTGATGTCTTTCAGGCACAAACGATGCATGGAGCTGATTCTGTTGCTCTCTCTCTTGTTACCATCCTTCCGAGCAACGAGATCCATCCTTTAACGATACCTTTCCTGCGGTTCTAATGGGCACCCTGACACACAGAGGCAGATTCGCTATCGATCCGATCCGCGCAGTTACTGGAGGAGGATCGATTATCTGCCCAGAGCTCCTCGCCAAATGCGATCACGTTAAATTGAACCTGTCGCCCATTCCGCGCAGCCTGAAAGCTCAGAAGCGCGTCCCCACCGCGACTGGATCAATTTGCTGCCCTGAGAGGAAGATATCAGCACAGATAAACACTGCTATCGGGGCCCAGCAGCTTTCCACATGTGGTTTGTTTTTGAGTTCTTCGTAACTCACGTCAACAGCAGTTTACACATTCTGATCCACCGTTTCTCTCAAATTAAAAGGAATTGTTTCCAAACTGATTGCGTTTTTAAAAAAAAATCGATTCGGAGGCCATGTCGATGGATTTTTTTTTAAGGCGGAGATGGACAGATTATTGATTAGTACGGGGTCACGGGTTACGGGGAGAAGGCAGGAGAATAGGGTTAGGAGGGAGAGATAGATCAGCCGTGATTGAATAGTGGAGTTGACTTGACAATAGACAATAGACAATAGGTGCAGGAGTAGGCCATTCGGCCCTTCGAGCCAGCACCACCACCCAATGTGATCATGGCTGATCACCCCGTTCCTGCCTTCTCCCCATATCCCCTGACTCTGCTATCGTTAAGAGCCCTATCTAGCTCTCTCTTGAAAGTGTCCAGAGAACCTGCCTCCACCGCCCTCTGAGGCAGAGAATTCCACAGACTCACCGCTCTTTGAGTGAAAAAGTGTTTCCTCGTCTCCGTTCTAAATGGCTTGCCCCTTATTCTTAAACTGTGTGGCCCCTGGTTCTGGACTCCCCCAACATCGGGAACATGTTTCCTGCCTCTAGCGTGTCCAAACCCTCAATAATCTTATATGTTTCAATAAGATCCCCTCTCATCCTTCTAAACTCCAGACTGTACAAGCCCAGCCGCTCCATTCCCTCAGCATACGACAGTCCCGCCATCCCGGGAATTAACCTGGTGAA
Source organism: Leucoraja erinaceus (assembly GCF_028641065.1). Classification (NCBI taxonomy): domain Eukaryota; kingdom Metazoa; phylum Chordata; class Chondrichthyes; order Rajiformes; family Rajidae; genus Leucoraja; species Leucoraja erinaceus. The sequence goes on from NC_073401.1 coordinate 29,125,652, forward strand.
CCTACGCTGCACTCCCTCAATAGCAAGGATGGTGAACGCCTAATTCTGCTCCGATCACTTATGAACTCAGGTTCCCATTCAAATCTTTCCCCCCTCGATTCCCCCCCCCCCCCCCCCCAACCCCCCACTCTGGGCAAGAGACTCTGCTCCTATCACTGAAGAACTCATGAACTTCCAGTATGAAGGAACACCTTAGCAGAATGGCCGAGAATGGCAAAAACTCATCAAGTCATAGATGACCTTAAGAAGGAACTGCAGGTGCTGGTTTGCACTGAAAACAGACACAAAGTGCTGGAGTAACTCAGCGGGACAGGCAGCATCTCTGGAGAGAAGGAATGGGTGACGTTTCGGGTCGAGACCCTTCATCAGTTTTGGAACTATGGATAGTACTTATGTGCTTGTTTTTTTTGCAGGCTATATTTCTTTTCACTGTGTGTGTAATTTATACATCATTCATGTTTTTTTTTGTGTGTGTTTGGCTGAGTCTATGGGTTTATGAGGCTGCTGCACACGAGAATTTTAATTGTTGCTGCTTCTCACCTTGCTTTTAGAGATACTGCGCGGAAACGGGCCGCGCCGACCAGCGATCACCCCGTCCCACACACACTAGGGACAATTTACAATCTTTACCGAGGCCAATCCACCTGCAAACCTGTACAGTAACGTCTTTGGCGTGTGGGAGTTAAGGGCCCTGTCCCACTGTACGAGGTAATTCAAGATCTCTCCCGAGTTTAAATAAAAATCAAACTCGTGGTAAGTACACAGAATGTACGTAGCGGGTACGTCGGAGCTCGGGACGACTCTCAGCGGCGCGTAACGCTAACGGCAGGTACTCAGGAAACACGATAAGCTTGTGAAGATTTTTCAACATGTTGAAAAATGTCCACGAGAGCCCCGAGTACCGACGAGCGGCCATTGCCGTAAATCTCCGAGTTCGAATCAGGGCAAACTCGGGAGAACTCTTGAATTACCTCGTACAGTGGGACAGGGGTTTAAATTGGTTTCTGTAAGTTGTCCCCAGTGTGTAGGATTGGACTAGTTTAGTTTGAAGGAGTCTGAAGAAGGGTCTCGACCCGAAACGTCACCCATTCCTTCTCTCTCGACCTGAAACGTCACCCATATCTTGGTTTAGAGATACAGCGTGGGAACAGGCACTTCGGCCAATCGAGTCCGTGCCGACCAGCGATCCCCGCACACTAACACTATCCTACACACACACACACACACACACACACACACACACACACACACACACACACACACACACACACACACACACACACACACACACACACACACAGACACACACACACACACACACACACACACACACACACACACACACACACACACACACACACACACACACACACACACACACACACACACACACACACACACACACACACACACACACACACACACACACACACACACACACACACACACACACACACACACACACACACACACACACACACACACACACACACATACACACACACACACACACACACACACACACACACAGACACACACACACACACTCACACACACACACACACACACACACACACACAACAAATTTTACGTTTATAACAAGCCAATTAACCTGCAAACCAACACGTCTTTGGAGTGTGGGAGGAAAGCGAAGATCTCGGAGAAAACCCACACAGGAGAACGTGGAAACTCCGTACAGACAGCATCCGTGGTCAGGATCGAACCCAGGTATCTGGCGCTGTGAGGCAGCAACTCTACCGCTGCGCCACCGGGCATGCACCAATAAACTCGGTGTGTCTTGACAGCTGTGTAGGAAGGAACCGCAGATGCTGGTTTAGACGCAAAGTGCTGGAGTAACACAGCGGGTCAGGCACCATCTCTGGAGAAAAGGAATGGGGGACGTTTCTTCAGACTCGTGAAGGGTCTCGACCCGGAACGTCACCCATTCCTTCCCTCCAGAGTTGCTGCCCGACCCGCTGAGTGACTCCGGCATTTTGTGTCTCATCTTGACTTCCCCTGGACTAATGATGACGTAATTTGCCCAAAATAGCCAGCGATGAAGTCAATATTAATATTCCGGATGCTATATACATGGTCTATCTTTACACTGTGATGGGTTTATGTTCTATGTGGGAGGACTCTAATTAGACTGGGACTTCAGTAGGTGCAGAGTTACTCACTAATTAGGGGGCTAAATGAGACTAGTCTGTATTCTCTCGATCTCTTCCACCAGTGGGAAGCTCATTTACTTTGAGGTATTTGCATTTGCACTTACTATTTTCTGACTGTTTTAAAATAGCAACATGTTAATAAAGTCATGGAGAGACGCAAAAAAGTTGGAGCAACTCAACGGATCAGACAGCATCTCCGGAGAAAAGGAATTGGTGGCGTTTCGGGTCGAGACCCTTCTTCTTCGAGGGACGGCGGTGGAGGCCAAGTCAGTGGATGTTTTTAAGGCAGAGGTTGACAGATTCTTGAGTAGTGCGGGTGTCAGGGGTTAGGGGGAGAAGGCAGGAGAATGGGGTTAGGAGGGAGAGACAGATCAGGCATGATTGAATGGCGGAATAGACTTGATGGGCCGAATGGCCTAAATCTGCACCTGTAACATGAACAGGATATAAAAATGGCCTCACTCGCCCCTTGTTTACCTATTGGCGCCCCAGTTGAAGCTTCCTTTGGGATATTTAAATAAAAAGGTTAATCAAATTAACAGATCAAGCCCCAGAGAAAATGTAAAGACTGATAACTTATTGTTACCATGGCAACGATTATTTAATTGGCAAGCTGAGTAATGGATTTTAAATATTATGATTTAAATTACGTGCTTTTTTTGCAAAAAGGTGTTTTTGTTTGGGGTCTAATTTTAGCATGCAGTTTTGTTAGCTATGTTCTACCCTGCTATTCATTTCACTGATGCACAGACTCTTAGACTAGTGTAGTTTAGTTTAGGTCTGAGATACAGAGCGGAAACAGGCCCTTCGGCCCACCAGCCATCCCCGCGCACTAATACTATCATCCTACACACCCTACGGACAATTCACACTTGTACCGAAGAAGCCAATTAGCCTGCAAACCTGCACGTCTTTGGAGTGCGGGAGGAAACCGAAGATCTCGGAGAAAACCCATGAAGAACGTGCAAACTCCGTTCAGACAGCGCCCGTAGTCAGGATCGAACCTGAGTCTCTTGTGCTGTAAAAGCTGTAAGGCCGCAACTCTCCCGCTGCACCACCGTTAGTGCAAAAGCAGTTATTAATAGCGAGTCTCTCTGGAAGATACTCATTAGCCTGTCTGATCAAGTCTGACATGTGATCATCTGTTAATGGAACCATGATGAGAAGATCAGAAGACATAGGAACAGAATGAGGCCATTCGGCCCATCGGGTCTGCTGCACCATTCCATCATGGCTGATCTATCTTTTCCTCTCAACCCCATTCTCCTGCCTTCTCCCCATAACCTTTATACATAGAAGCATAGACAATAGGTGCAGGAGTAGAGGCCATTCGGCCCTTCGAGCCTCCACCGCCATTCAATATGATCATGGCTGATCATCCAACTCAGTATCCTGTATCTGCCTTCTCTCCATACCCCCTGATCCCTTTAGCCACAAGGGCCACATCTAACTCCCTCTTAAATATAGCCATTGAACTGTGTGGCCTCAACTATCTTCTGTGGCAGAGAATTCCACAGATTCACCACTCTCTGTGTGAAAAATGTTTTTCTCATTTCGGTCCTAAAAGACTTCCCCCTTATCCTTAAACTGTGACCCCTTGTTCTGGACTTCCCCAACATCGGGAACAATCTTCCTGCATCTAGCCTGTCCAACCCCTTAAGAATTTTGTAAGTTTCTATAAGATCCCCCCTCAATCTTCTACATTCTAGCGAGTACAAGCCGAGTCTATCCAGTCTTTCTTCATATGAAAGTCCTGACATCCCAGGAATCAGTCTGGTGAACCTTCTCTGTACTCCCTCTATGGCAAGAATGTCCTTCCTCAGATTAGGAGACCACCCTTCCCAATCCTTCCTAACCTTGCCTTAAAGATACCTATAGTAAACATGCAGGTACAGCAGTCAGTGAAGAAAGCTAATGGCATGTTGGTCTTTATAACAAGAGGAGTTGAGTATGGGAGCAAAGAGGTCTTTCTGCAGTTGTACAGGGCCCTAGTGACATTTCTGTCCTGGGCCTCCTCCACTGTTAGAGTGAGGCCCAGTGCAAATTGGAGGAACAGCACCTCATATTCCACTTGGGCAGCTTACACCCCAGTGGTATGAACATTGATTTCTCTAACTGCAAGTAACCCTTGCTTCCCCCCCTCTCTCCTCCATCCCACCCCCACCCCAGTCGTACCAGCTTCAAAGTCGTCGTGTTGAGTCTCATTGTCGGTAACTAGTTTTCACCTTGCCGCCCACATCCAACAATGTCCTGTTTCCTTTATCAACGTTATTTTGTTTGCATATCTTTCATTCACTCCTTCTATTTCTCTCCACATCACCTTCTATATCTCTCGTCTCCCTTTACCCCTGTCTCTCAGCTTGAAGAAGATTTGTGGCCCAAAACGCCACCCATTCCTTCTCTCCAGAGATACTGAGTTATTCATTCATTATCCATTTTGGTGGCAAAAACGGGAAAGCAGATTATTATCTAAATGGTGGCCGATTGGGAAAGGGGGAGATGCAGCGAGACCTGGGTGCCATGGTACACCAGTCATTGAAGGTAGGCATGCAGGTGCAGCAGGCAGTAAAGAAAGCGAATGGTATGTTGGCTTTCATAGCAAGAGGATTTGAGTATAGGAGCAGGGAGGTTCTACTGCAGTTGTACAGGGTCTTGGTGAGACCACACCTGGAGTATTGCGTGCAGTTTTGGTCTCCAAATCTGAGGAAGGACATTATCGCCATAGAGGGAGTGCAAAGAAGGTTCACCAGACTGATTCCTGGGATGTCAGGACTGTCTTATGAAGAAAGACTGGATAGACTTGGTTTATACTCTCTAGAATTTAGGAGATTGAGAGGGGATCTTATAGAAACTTACAAAATTCTTAAGGGGTTGGGCTAGATGCAGGAAGATTGTTCCCGATGTTGGGGGAGTCCAGGACAAGGGGTCACAGCTTAAGGATAAGGGGGAAATCCTTTAAAACCGAGATGAGGAGAATTTTTTTCACACAGAGAGTGGTGAATCTCTGGAACTTTCTGCCACAGAGGGTAGTTGAGGCCAGTTCATTGGCTATATTTAAGAGGGAGTTAGATGTGGCCCTTGTAGCCAAGGAGATCAGAGGGTATGGAGAGAAGGCAGGTACGGGATACTGAGTTGGATGATCAGCCATGATCATATTGAATGGCGGTGCAGGCTCGAAGGGCCGAATGGCCTACTCCTGCACCTAATTTTTATGTTTCTATGTTTCTACTCCAGCTTTTTGCGTCTCTCCATGACTTTATTAACATGTTTCTATTTTAAAAACAGCCAGAAAACAGTAATTTCATGCAAATACCTCAAAGTAAATGATCTTCCCACTGGTGGAAGAGATCGAGAGAATCCAGACTAGTCTCATTTAGCCCTCTAATTAGTGAGCAACTCTGCACCTACTGAAGTCCCAGTCTAATTAGAGTCCTCCCACATAGAACATAAACCCATCACAGTGTAAAGATAGACCATGTATACGGCATCCGGAATATTAATATAGCCTTAATCGCTGACAATTTTCAAACAAATTATGCCATCATTAGTCTAGGAGAAGTCAAGACAAGACGCAAGATGCTGGAGTAACTCAGCGGGCCAGGCAGCGCCAATCTCTGCAGAGAAGGAATGGGTGACGTTTCGGGTCGAGACCCTTCTTCAGACTGGTTAGGGACAAGGGCAATGAGAGACATAGATAAAGAACAATGAATGAAAGATGTGAAAAAAAGTAACAATGTTAAAGGAAACCGGGGCCATTGTTGGCTGTTTGCTGGGTGAGAACGAGAAGCTGGTGTGACTTCGGTTGGGGGAGGGATGGAGAGAGAAAGGGAATGCCGGGGTTACTTGAGCTTAGAGAAATCAATATTCATTCCACTGTGCCCCTGTCCCACTTGGGAAACCTGAACGGAAACCTCTGGAGACTTTGCGCCCCACCCAAGGTTTCCGTGCGGTTCCCGGAGGTTGCAGGTGGTTGCCGGAGGTTGCAGGTAGTGGAAGCGGATAGGGAGACTGACAAAAACCTCCGGGAACCGCACGGAAACCTTAGGTGGGGCGCAAAGTCTCCAGAGGTTTCCGTTCAGGTTTCCTAAGTGGGACAGGGTCATTAGATGTGCCCCTTGTGGCTAAAGGGATCAGGGGGTATGGAGAGCAGGCAGGTACGGGATACCGAGTTGGATGATCAGCTATGATCATATTGAATGGCGGGCAAAGTCTCCAGAGGTTTCCGTTCAGGTTTCCTAAGTGGGACAGGGGCATTAGCTGCCCAAGCAAAATATGAGGTGCTGTTCCTCCAATTTGCGTTTAGCCTCACTCCGGCAATGGAGGAGACTGAGGGCAGAATGGTTCTGTGTTGGGATCAGGTCAAAAAGTCACGGTGCTCAGAAATGGTTCCCCCTGCTCGTATGGATACCAACGTCGACTCTTGTTTCTGGACTCATCTCAGCGTGAGCCGAGCTTCCAGCCACGGGTTGTTAATGAGCTGTGGGCTGCCCTTTAGTTACGCAGAGGCTTCTGCGGTCAGGCTTGATCAGAATTGAATTAGACAAGCAGCAGGCGCTGCCTAAAGCAGAACCAGCTCGTTGGCAAGCTGAGCGTTGTCGACCATCCAGCAGGTTCAGACGAGCTTGTAGAATTAGTCGGCTGTGCTTCAAAACCTTGTAGATGAGCATATAAGGCCATAAGGTCATAAGGGATAGCAGTAGAATGAGGCCATTCTGTGCCACCAGGCTATTAAACTTGGCTCGGACAAAACTCTGAACATTAATAACCCATTACCTGATATCAGTTTATTTATTCATGTTTGTATGTATTTATATAATGGTATATTCTTACAAAATTCTTAAGGGGTTGGACAGGCTAGATGCAGGAAGATTGTTCCCGATGTTGGGGAAGTCCAGAACAAGGGGTCACAGTTTAAGGATAAGGGGGAAATCTTTTAGGACCGAGATGAGGAAAACATTTTTCACACAGAGAGTGATGAATCTCTAGAATTATCTGCCGCAGAAGGTAGTTGAGGCCACACAGTTCATTGGCTATATTTAAGAGGGAGTTAGATGTGGCCCTTGTGGCTAAAGGGATCAGGGGGTATGGAGAGAAGGCAGGTACAGGATACTGAGTTGGATGATCAGCCATGATCATATTGAATGGCGGTGCAGGCTCGAAGGGCCGAATGGCCTACTCCTGCACCTATTTTCTATGTTTCTATGTTTCTATATGGACACATTAATCTGTTTTGTAGTCAATGCCTACTATGTTCTGTCGTGCTGAAGCAAAGCAAGAATTTCATTGTCTTATCAGGGACACATGACAATAAACTCACTTGAACTTGAACTTGAGCATTTGGCCATCAAGTCAACTCCGCCATTCATGTTTAGTCACTGAAAGTAAACATGCAGGTACAGCAGGCAGAGAAGAATGTTAATGGCATGTTGGCCTTCATAATGAGAGGAGTTGAGTATAGGAGCAAAGAGGTCCTCCTGCAGTTGTACAAGGCCCCAGTGAGACCACACCTGGATTATTGTGCAAAGCAAGAATTTCATTGTCCTATCGGGGACACATGACAATAAACTCTCTTGAATCTTCAATTGTGTGCAGTTTTGGTCTCCTCATTTGAGGAAGGACTTCCTTGCTATTGAGGCAGTGGTTCACGAGGTTAGTCCCCGTGGATGGCGGGACTGTCATACGAAGAAAGATTGGAAAGACTGGGCTTGTATCCACTGCAATTTAGAAGGTTGAGAGGGGGATCTTATAGAAACGTATAAAATTCTAAAAGGACTGGACAAGCTAGATGCAGGAAAAATGTTCCCAGTGTTGGGCGAGTCCAGAACTAGGGCCCGCACTCTAAGAATAAAGGGGAGGCCATTTAAAACTGAGATGAGGAAAAAAAACGTTTTCACCCAGAGAGTAGTGAATTTTGTTGAATTCTCTGCCACAGAAGGCAGTGGAGGCCAAGTCACTGGATGAATTTAGATAGAGCTCTAGGGGCTAGCGGAGTCAAGGGATATGGGGAGAAGGCAGGAACGGGGTACTGATTGTGGATGATCAGCCATGATGACAATGAATGGCGTTGCTGGCTCGAAGGGCCGAATGGCCTCCTCCTGCACCTATTTTCTGTTTCTATGTTTCTATGTTTCAATCATGGCTGATCTGTCTCTCCCACCGAATATATATGAGATGCTGTTCCTCCAATTTGCGTTTAGCCTCACTCCGGCAATGGAGGAGACCGGGGACAGGAAGGTCTGTGTGGGAATGGGAAGGAGAATTAAAGTGTCCAGCAACCGGGAGATCAGGTTGGTGCAGAGAACTACTGAAGGAATCAGGTCTGATGAAATGGAGTCAAAAGGCTGAGGTTACAATATCAATCACATCAGATCAATACCGAGTGCTTCAGAAAACTCCTGGAAACCCTGAATGATGATGAACAGTTCTCTGCAGAGAACTCCAACACTGCGGAACAAAATGTGTCATTTGATTGAAAGATGTGTGGATATATCACCCCATGCCGAACCTTGGATCTAACAATCGGACTCGAAAGAAAGCAGCGACTGTTGCCTTCCCCGGGGAATGTCGTCTCAGTAGTTTTGCAGCGATGCAGTCATCATCATCGTTGTTGAAGAGACATCAACGGGCTTCTTCCCGCCTCCCCCCCCCCCCCCACCCCCACATTAGTCTGAAGAAGGGTCTCGACCCAAAACGTCACCCATTCCTTCGCTCAATAGATGCTGCCTCTCCTGCTGAGTTCCTCCAGCATTTTTGTCCACCGTCGATTTTCCCAGCATCTGCAGTTCTTTCTTGAGCATCAACGGGCACGGTGCCTTACAATGCCGCGTACGCCAGTGGTCGCAACTTCTACTGAAGTGTGGACGGCCGTTGGCTCGCTAGAAGCTCATCTGCCCTTTGGCAGGTCTTGTTTTTGGTCCTGCTGGGGGTCCACAGCCCCCCCCCGCGCTCCTCACCTGGCAAACCACGTGGGGAAGACGGTTTAGTTGCCGACTATCCGACCATGGAGTAGGTAGCGCGGGGGTTACATGGTACCCGTGGCTGGGGAACTCCCCCCCCCCCGAGCTGACCTTACAATACAACTTCATGATGGACATAAAAAGCTGGAGTAACTCAGCGGGTCAGGCAGCATCTCTGGAGAGAAGGAATGGGTGACGTTTCAGGTCGAGACCCTTCTTCATACTGGTTAGGGGCAAGGCAACGAGAGATATAGACAGACGGTGGTGTGGAGAGATAAAGGAACAATGAATGAAAGATCGAGAGATGGTGTCGCAGAACTCTCATCAGAGGGAGGAGGGGAACTCCTTCAAAGTAGACGTACAAGAACCTTGAGGAGATCTCGCAGTGGAGCAGACCAAAGATTCAGATTCAGATTCAGATTCAGATTCAGATTCAGATTCAGATTCAATTTTAATTGTCATAGTCAGTGTACAGTACACAGACAACGAAAGGCAAAAGGGGTAAACCATTTAGAACGGAGACGAGGAAACACTTGTGTCACCCAGAGAGTGGTGAGTCTGTGGAATTCTCTGCCTCAGAGGGCGGTGGAGGCCGGTTCTCTGGATGCTTTCAAGAGAGAGCTGGATAGGGCTCTTAAAGATAGCGGAGTCAGAGGATATGGGGCGAAGGCAGGAACGGGGTAGTGATTGTGGATGATCAGCCATGATCCCATTGAATGGCGGTGCTGGCTGGAAGGGCTGAATGGCCTACTCCTGCACCTATTGTCTATTGCCTATAGAAGTGAGCACACACCATGCCAGCCTCCCTGTGCTTCAGTTCCCTGAGACAATCACCATTGCCTGCTGGATTTATAGCCCTTGAGATATTTTCTATTCAATGCTATCCATCACCTTATTGAACTAAAGCAGCAAATTGGTAACAACCCTTCATTACACCGAACAAACCGAAGGCGGCATTTCCTTTTATTGAACTATCAATTTCTACTTTTGCATAAATAATTTCAGAGCTTCAAAAATATGCGGAATCCCCAACCAGGCTGCCCCCCCCCTAGCAGGGGAAGGCAGGTTTATTCATGGCAGTCCGATCATCTGTTGTCGTTCCATTAGAATATCTTCCCGTCCTCAACGCTGTGCTGAACAGCAAGCCTTGCAGATGACGATCACCTTGGACACCCGCGAATGATTGAATGGGCTTTAGAGTTATTCTTGTGCAGCGGTTGATAGCTTTGGTTGTAAAAAAATCACAGCAGAAGCCTTGCGAAATTGTTAAATCTATTCATATCGAAATATGATTTCTGCTCACAGTCGTAAAGGCGTGGAGTGTAACAGAGTGGAAACAGGCCCTTCGGCCCGACTTGCCCACGCCAGCCAACACAAGTCATAACAAGAGGATTTCAGTATCGGAGTAAAGAGGTTCTTCTGCAGTTGTACAGGGCTCTGGTGAGACCACATCTGGAGTATTGCGCACAGTTTTGGTCTCCTAATTTGAGGAAGGACATCCTTGTGATCGAGGCAGTGCAGCGTGGGTTCACCAGATTGATCCCTGGGATGGCGGGACTGTCATATGAGGAAAGATTGAAAAGACTAGGCTTGTGTTCACTGGTGTTTAGAAGGATGAGGGGGGTGGGATAGAGGGAGAGAGGGAATGCCCGGGCTAACTGATGTTAGAGAAGTCAACGTTAAACTGCCCAAGCGAAATATGAGGCGCTGTTCCTCCACTTTGCGCTGGGCCTCACTCTGACAGTGGAGGAGGCCCAGGACAGAAAGGTCAGTGTGAATGTAGACTGGGCGATCGTTCCGCAGACACCTCTGCTCAGCCCGCCTGAACCAACCTGATCTCCCGGTTGCTAAACACTTTAATTCTCCTTCCCATTCCCACACCGACCTTTCTGTCCTGGGCCTCCTCCATTGTCAGCGTGAGGCTAAACGCAAATTGGAGGACCAGCATCTCATATATCGCTTGGGCAGCTTACAGCCCAGTGGTATGAATATTGATTTCTCCCACTTCAGGCATTCCCTCTCTCTCCATCCCTCCCCCACCCAAGTTGCACCAGCTTCTCGTTCTCACCCAACCAGCAGCCAACATTGGCCAGTTTCCTTTGTCAACGTAACTATCTTGCATATCTTTCATTCATTGTTCTTTATCTCTCTACATCACCGTCTATATCTCTCTCGTTCCCCTTATCCCCAACCAGTCTGAAGAAGGGTCTCGACCCGAAATGTCACCCATTCCTTCTCTCCAGAGACGCTGCCTGTCCCGCTGAGTTACTCCAGCATTCTCTGTTCTATCTTCGGTTTGAACCAGCATCTGCAGTTCCTTCCTACAATAGACAATAGACAATAGACAATAGGTGCAGGAGTAGGCCATTCGGCCCTTCGAGACAGCACCGCCATTCAATGTGATCATGGCTGATCATCCACAATCAGTACCTCATTCCTGCCTTCTCCCCATATCCCCTGACTCCGCTATCTGCAAGAGCTTTATCTAACTCTCTCTTGAAAGCATCCAGAGAATTGGCCTCCACTGCCCGCTGAGACAGAGAATTCCACAGATTCACAACTCTCTGGAAGTAAAATAAATTCCTCATCTCCGTTCTAAATAGCTTAGCCCCACAGTCTTAAACTGTGGCCCCTGGTTCTGGACTTCCCCAACATCGGGAACATGTTTCCTGCCTCTTGCGTGTCCAATCCCTTAATAATCTTACATGTTTCAAATAAGATCCCCTCTCATCCTAACATAGAAACATAGAAACATGTTTCTATGTTACGAACAGCCTTCTAAATTCCAGAGTGTACAAGCCCAGCCGCTCCATTCCATCTACATATGACAGTCCCGCCATCCCGGGAATTAACCTGGTGAACCTACGCTGCACTCCCTCAATAGCAAGACTACATAAGGTCAGTATGGGAATGGTGAAAGGGAAATTAAGGTTTCAGGGTCAGTTTATTGTCACATGTGGTACAGGGAAATTAAAGTGTTTGACCACCAGGATCTAGCGGTAAGACAAGTGCGTAGAGACTCAGGCAAAGCAGAGACATCCCACTTGGAATTTCAACCTCCTCCCCCAAATCGTCGAGTATCTTGTGAAACTCTGGGATATAAAAATGACTTATCCCACCGCAGTTATCAAACGGAAGACTGGTGTCGGCATAGGTAATGAGATTTGAGTTCGCATATTTATAGACTCCCTGAACAACTCAGCGGTTTGAAAGAATAAAACGCACAGATGTCCATTTTATTAAAATAGGAATATGTTTCGATAATGTGTCGGTATCAACGTGAACGCGTACAATCGCTGAACACGTGCGCTTGGCCCGCCAAGGCCTGCTGGATCTCCCGGTTGGCAACCATTTTAACTGCCCCTCCCATTCCCACACTGAGTTCTCGGGCCTGAGGCCTCCCCCATTGTTAGAATGTGGCCACAAGCAAACTGGAGTTCACTTGTGCTCGCTTAAAAGTTTGTCCCACTTTGGCTCGCAAATTACGCGGGGCTCCAACTAGACAATAGGTGCAGGAGTAGGCCATTCGGCCCTTCCAGCCAGCACCGCCATTCAATGTGATCATGGCTGATCATCCCCAATCAGTACCCCGTTCCTGCCTTCTCCCCATATCCCCTGACTCCGCTATCTTTGAGAGCCCGATCTTGCTCTCTCTTGAAAGTATCCAGAGAACCGGCCTCCACCGCCCTCTGAGGCTGAGAATTCCACAGACTCACAACTCTCTGTGAGAATTCCACAGACTCACCACTCTCTGTGAGGAAAAGTGTTCAAGTTCATGTTCAAGTGAGTTTATTGTCATGTGTCCCTGTATAGGACAATGAAATTCTTGCTTTGCTTCAGCACAACAGAACATAGTAGGCATTTACCACAAAACAGATCAGTGTGTCCATATACCATAAAAAGTGTTTCCTCATCTCCATTCTAAATGGCCTACCCCTTATTCTTAAACTGTGTGTGGCCCCTGGTTCTGGACTCCCCTCAACATCGGGGACATGTTTCCTGCCTCTAGCGTGTCCAAGCCCTTAATAATCTTATATGTTTCAATAAGATTTCCTCTCATCCTTCTAAACTCCAGAGTGTGCATGCTCATACAGGGGAGACAGCCTGATTGCACGGAAAAATTCTTGCAGCGTGAGATAATGGGATTGGGAGCACCGACAGGGAAAGAGGGAGAGAGAGAGTTTGAACAAGCATCAACAGACCCAACATCTATTGAGAGTTCAATGCATAGATGCTGCCAGTTCATTAAAGGGCCCGTCCCAGCGGCGATCAGAAAAAGATACGACTCTCTGGGCGACTACTCACCACCAAACAGGCGTCACCATGCGACATCGAGTGTTTCCTCGTCTCCGTTCTAAATGGCTTCCTCCTTATTCTTAAACTGTGTGGCCCCTGGTTCTGGACTCCCCCAACATCGAGAACATGTTTCCTGCCTCTAGCGTGTCCAAACCCTTAACAATCTTATATGTTTCAATGAGATATCCTCTCATCCTTCTAAACTCCAGAGTGTACAAGCCCAGCCGCTCCATTCTCTCAGCATATGACTGTTCCACCATCCCGGGAATTAACCTTGTAAACCTACGCTGCACTCCCTCAATAGCAAGAATGTCCTTCTCAAATGACAGGATCAAAACTGCACACAATACTCCATGTGTGGTCTCACTAGGCCCCTATACATCTGCAGAAGGACCTCTTTGCTCCTATACCCAACTCCTCTTGTTACGAAGGCCAACGTGCCATTTGCTTTCTTCACTGCCTGCTGTACCTGCATGCTTACTTTCATAGACTGATGAACAAGGACCCCCAGATCCCTTTGTACTTCCCCTTTTCCCAACTTGACGCCATTTGGATAGTAATCTGCTTTTCTTTATTTATACCAAAGTGGATAACCTCACATTTATCCACATTAAACTTCATCTGCCATGCATCTGCCCACTCCCCCAACCTGTCCAAGTCACCCTGCACTCTCATAGCATCCACCTCACAGTTCACACTGCCACCTAGCTTTGTGTCATCTGCAAATTTGCTAATGTCACTTTGAATCCCTTCATCCAAATCATTGATGTATGTTGCCATAGAGGGAGTGCAGAGACGGTTCACCAGACTGATTCCTGGGATGTCAGGACTGTCTTATGAAGAAAGACTGGATAGACTTGGTTTATACTCTCTAGAATTTAGAAGATTGAGAGGGGATCTTATAGAAACTTGCAAAATTCTTAAGGGGTTGGACAGGCTAGATGCAGGAAGATTGTTCCCGATGTTGGGGAAGTCCAGGACAAGGGGTCACAGCTTAAGGATAAAGGGGAAATCCTTTAAAATCGAGATGAGAAGAACTTTTTTCACACAGAGAGTGGTGAATCTCTGGAACTCTCTGCCACAGAGGGTAGTTGAGGCCAGTTCATTGGCTATATTTAAGAGGGAGTTAGATGTGGTCCTTGTGGCTAAGGGGATCAGGGGGTATGGAGAGAAGGCAGGTACGGGATACTGAGTTGGATGATCAGCCATGATCATATTGAATGGCGGTGCAGGCTCGAAGGGCCGAATAGCCTACTCCTGCACCTAATTTCTATGTTTCTATGTTTCTATGTTGTAAATAGCTGGGGGTCCCAGCATCGAGCCTTGCGGTACCCCACTAGTCACTGCCTGCCATTCTGAAAGGGATCCGTTAATCCCTACTCTTTGTTTCCTGTCTGCCAACCACTACTCCATCCATGTCAGCATTCTACCCCCTTGCGAGAAAGTCTTTGCAAGAAAGGTTTTGGCCGCCCACCCTGACAAGGAACCGTTCTCCAGATTCCAACTTAGCCTGGGATTTTTAGGCATGTTTTACAGTGGTAGTTGGTAGCAAACTTCCCAGGGGAATAAAGGCAAAGCACTAATAGACAAATCTCCGCGTACACAGTATGGGCTGGATAATTGGAAGATTAAACCAGGGGTTGAATTGTTGAATTTATTAGCGACTTTACTTAGCATATGTTTACAGAGGGAATCCTCCTGGGAGGGATTTAAGTGCAACTCACATTAGAGTTTGGAGCATAAAATTACACCTCGCATCCCAAATTATGCCAAGTCCCATCAACAGAGGCACGGCGGTCGAGTTGCTGCCTCACAGCGTCAGAGACACACGGTTCGATCCCGACTGTGCAGCGTAGGTTCACCAGGCGAATTCCCGGGATGGCGGGACTGTCATACGCTGAGAGAAAGGAACGGCTGGGCTTGTACACTCTGGAGTGTAGAAGGATGAGGACACGCCAGAGGCAGGAAACATGTTCCCGATGTTGGGGGAGTCCAGAACCAGGGGCCACACACAGTTTAAGAATAAGGGGTAAGCCATTTAGAACGGAGACGAGGAAACACTTTTTCTCACAGAGAGTGGTGGGTATGGGTAAGTTGGGCCGAAGGGCCTGTTTTCTCTATGACTATGACTCTACTAGCATCAGGCTCCTCTTAAATCTGGCCGCCTCTCATCTTAAACCTTGTCCTCTGGGTCTTGATTTCCCCACTCTGTGTGTTGAGTATCTCGGCATAATGGCGTGGGGGAATCGAGGACTAGTGGAGATAGATTCAAGGTGAAGTGGGAAAGATTTGATAGGTATATGAGGGGTAACTTTTTCACACAAAGGGTGGTGGGTGTACGGAACGAGCTGCCGGAGGAGGTGGTTGAGGCAGGGACTATCGCAACGTTTAAGGCAGGTGCATGGATAGGACAGGGTTTGGAGGGATATGGACCAAGCGCAGGCAGGTGGGACTAGTGTAGATGGGACCTGTTGCTCAATGTGCGTAAGTTGGGCCGAAGGCACACTATATGGCTCTATGGCTCAATAACTATGTCGATAATCTTGCCGCACCCTATTACTGGGTTTTTTTCTAACTTTAAATGGTCATTTTTGGCCCTTAGACCATTCCTGACGTAACCCAGACCATCACACAAACCAACCTCCCTTCCATTGACTCCATCTACACCTCACGCTGCCTCGGCAAGGCCAGCAGCATCATCAAGGACCAGTCTCACCCCGGCCACTCCCTCTTCTCCCCTCTCCCATCGGGCAAAGGGTACAGAAGTGTGAAAACGCACACCTCCATATTCAGGGACAGTTTCTTCCCGGCTGTTATCAGGCAACTGAACTATCCTACCACGACCAGAGAGCGGTCCTGACCTACTATCTACCTCATTGGTGACCCTCGGACTATCCTTGACTGGGCCTTGCTGGCTTTACTTTGCACTAAACGCTATTCCCTTATCGTGTATCTGTACACTGTAAACAGCTCGATTGTAATCATGTAATTAGCTTTCATTGCAAAAGGATTTGAGTATAGGAGCAGGGAGGTTCTACTGCAGTTGTACAGGGTCTTGGTGAGACCACACCTGGAGTATTACGTACAGTTTTGGTCTCCAAATCTGAGGAAGGACATTATTGCCATAGAGGGTGTGCAGAGACGGTTCACCAGACTGATTCCTGGGATGTCAGGACTGTCTTATGAAGAAAGACTGGATAGACTTGGTTTATACTCTCTAGAATTTAGAAGATTGAGAGGGGATCTTATATAGAAACTTACAAAATTCTTAAGGGGTTGGACAGGCTAGATGCAGGAAGATTGTTCCCGATGTTGGGGAAGTCCAGGACAAGGGGTCACAGGTTACGGATAACGGGGAAATCCTTTAAAACCGAGATGAGAAGAACATTTTTTTCACACAGAGAGTGGTGAATCTCTGGAACTCTCTGCCACAGAGGGTAGTTGAGGCCAGTTCATTGGCTATATTTAAGAGGGAGTTAGATGTGGCCCTTGTGGCTAAGGGGATCAGGAGGTATGGAGAGAAGGCAGGTACGGGATACTGAGTTGGATGATCAGCCATGATCATATTGAATGGCGGTGCAGGCTCGAAGGGCCGAATGGCCTACTCCTGCACCTATTGTCTATGTCTATGTTTCTATGTGTTGTCTTTCCGCTGACTGGTTAGAACGCAACAAAAGCTTTTCACTGTACCTCAGTACACGTGACAATAAACTAAGCTGAACTATTATCTACTGTGCCTTCATCCATCAAGCTCTTGAATTCCTCCTCTGATATCTTCAACCTATTTCACTCTGCTCCTCTCTTTAACGTTCCCATTGAAACCTAATTCAGTGGCAAAGATACTGATCATCTGTTTTTTCTTGGTGTCAAAAGATTCTGCTTGCCAATACTCTTGTAAAGGATCTTAAGCCATTTTACGATCTTCTATAAACATTCTATTAGTTGTTGTTGTGCTGTAGGAATGAGAAAAGCTCGGTCACGTTGAGATTTTAATGACCGGCTCTGTCCCACTTAGGAGATTCTTTAGACGACTGCCAAGGACAGGTTTTAATGGAATTCACCTCCGACCTCTGACGACAATTTGTGGAAGGACATTCTTGCTATTGAGGGAGTGCAGCGTAGGTTTACAAGGTTAATTCCCGGGATGGCGGGACTGTCATATGCTGAGAGAATGGAGCAAGCAGCTGGGCTTGTACACTCTGGAGTTTAGAAGGATGAGAGGGCATCTCATTGAAACATATAAGATTGTTAAGGGCTTGGTCCCACACTAGAGGCAGGAAACATGTTCCCGATGTTGGGGGAGTCCAGAACCAGGGGCCACACACAGTTTAAGAATGAGGAGTCGCCCATTTAGAAGGGAGACGAGGAAACACTTTTTCTCACAGAGCGTGGTGAGTCTGTGGAATTCTCTGCCTCAGAGGGCGGTGGAGGCGGGTTCTCTAGATGATTTCAAGAGAGAGCTAGATAGGGCTCTTAAAGATAGCGGAGTCAGGGGATATGGGGAGAAGACAGGAACGGGGTACTGATTGGGGATGATCAGCCATGATCACATTGAATGGCGGTGCTGGCTCGAAGGGCCGAATGGCCTACTCCTGCACCTATTGTCTAAAATGATTACCAGTTGCATCTCGTTCCTAAGTGCTCCAGTGAATTAGAACAATAGTAAGTGTTCATCTGACTTCACAGAGAAGCCCTGGGCACTTAGTGCTCGGGCAGCTTACACCCCAGCGGTATGAACATTGACTTCTCCAACTTCAAGTAACATTTACTTTCCCTCTCTCTCCATCCCCTCCCCCTTCCCAGTTCTCCGACGGTCTGACTGTCTCCCTGATTAAATTTTACCTCTGTCTGCCTCGTTGTCACCTTCCCCGAGCTAACAATGTTCTGCCCTATATTCTCCTTGATCTCCTTCCCCTTTGATGTCCCATTTTCACACCTTGCCCTTGCTTATCTCTGTGCCGTCTCCCTCTCCCCTGACTCTCAGTCTGAAGAAGGATCTAGTGGGAGAGTCTAGGACCAGAGGTCACAATCTCAGAAGTGAAGGATGTTCATTTAGCAAGGAGATGTGGAGGAATTTATTTACTCAGAGGGTGGTGAATCTGTGGAATTCTTTGCCACTGTGGAGCTGTGGAGGCCACAAGTCAGTGGATATTTTTAAGGCAGAGATAGATAGAGTCTTGATTAGTACAGGTGTCAGGGGCTATGGGGAGAAGGCAGGAGAATGGGGTTAGGAGGGAGAGATAGATCAGCCATGATTGAATGGCGTAGTAGACTTGATGGGCCGAATGGCCTAATTCTACTCCTATTCCTTATGACATCTCGACCTGAAACGTTACAAGGGCCACATCCAACTCCTTCTTAAATATAGCCAATGAACTGGCCTCAACTACCCTCTGCGGCAGAGAGTTCCAGAGATTCACCACTCTCTGTGTGAAAAAAGTTCTTCTCATCTCGGTTTTAAAGGATTTCCCCCTTAACCTTAAGCTGTGACCCCTTGTCCTGGACTTCCCCAACATCGGGAACAATCTTCCTGCATCTAGCCTGTCCAACCCCTTAAGAATTTTGTAAGTTTCTATAAGATCCCCCCTCAACCTTCTAAATTCTAGCGAGTACAAGCCGAGTCTATCCAGTCTTTCTTCATAAGAAAGTCCTGACATCCCAGGAATGTTTCCGCGCTGTGTCTCGAACCTACTACGAACAAAACTGCCCGCGTTTGGCCAATATCCCTCAAAAACCGTGATAAAGGTCCCGTTGTGAGGCAGTGCCTCCTGTAGGTCCCGTTTGGAGGGCGGGAGAGGTCGGTGCCCGCTCAATATGTCAGCCGCTAATCCGTACGCGCTATGCTATCGAGCCCTCTGCCACGCGTTGCCTCCGGGCTCCAGCTCTTCATTATGAATTAAATCGTGTTGAGGCATGAATGGATATTGCTGCCTTGCAGACTTGTTCGTAGCACCATGCCAGCCCTGTCTAACTGACAAGTGAAGCTTGCTGACCTTTCAGCTCCTTGCACCAATTAAACAATCAAATCCAGAATGCATTACACTGTCAGCAAGTAACCCTCTTGTTTAACCTTGCTGTCGTACCTTGCAGTGCACCAGCTCAGTTCACCTTCGTTTATTGTCACGTGTACCAAGGTACAGCGAAAAGCTTTTTGTTGCGTGGCTAACCAGTCAGCGGAAAGAGTATACATGATAACAATCGAGCCGTTCAATAGACAATAGACAATAGGTGCAGGAGGAGGCCATTCGGCCCTTCGAGCCAGCACCGCCATTCAATGTGATCACGGCTGATCATCCACGATCAGTACCCCGTTCCTGCCTTCTCCCCATATCCCCTAACTCCACTAACTTTAAGAGCCCTATCTAACTCTCCTGAAGGTATCCAGAGAACCTGCCTCCACCGCCCTCTGAGGCAGAGAATTCCACAGACTCACAACTCTCTGTGTGAAAAAGTTTTTTCCTCATCTCCATTCTAAATGGTTTACCCCTTATTCTTAAACTGTGGCCCCTGGTTCTGGACTCCCCCAACATCGGGAACATGTTTCCTGCCTCTAGCATGTCCAAACCCATGTTTCAATAAGATGCCCTCTCATCCTTCTAAACTCCAGAGTGTACAAGCCCAGTCGCTCCATTCTCTCAGCGTATGACAGTCCCGCCATCCCAGGAATTAGCCTTGTGAGACCTTAATAATCTTATATATAGGGCTATGGGTACAGCGAAAAGCTTTTTTTGAGTGCTAACCAGTCAGCGGAAAGACTATACATGATTACAATCGAGACATTCGTAGTGGGCTGTGGGGAAGCTGGGAAGGGGGAGGGGAAGGAGGGGGAAAGCAGGAACTACCTGAAATTGGAGAAGTCAATGTTCATACCGCTGGGGTGTAAACTACCCAAGCAAAATATGAGGTGCTGCTCCTCCAATTTGCGCTGGGCCTCACTCTGGCCATGGAGGAGGCCCAGGACAGAAAGGTCCTCCACAGATGCTGCCTCACCCGCTGAGTTTCTCCAGCATTTTTGTGTCTGCCTTCCATGTTTTCTATGTTTCTTTGTAGCATACACACACACACACACACACGCTCTCTCACACACACACACACACACACACGCTCTCTCACACACACACACACACACACACACACACACACACACACACACACACACACACACACACACACACACACACATGACATAGAAACATAGAAATTAGGTGCAGGAGTAGGCCATTCGGCCCTTCAAGCCTGCACTGCCATTCAATATGATCATGGCTGATCATCCAACTCAGTATCCCGTACCTGCCTTCTCTCCATACCCCCTGATTCCCTTAGCCACAAGGGCCACATCTAACTCCCTCTTAAATATAGCCAATGAACTGGCCTCAACTACCCTCTGTGGCAGAGAGTTCCAGAGATTCACCACTCTCTGTGTGAAAAAAGTTCTTCTCATCTCGGTTTTAAAGGATTTCCCCCTTATCCTTAAGCTGTGACCCCTTGTCTTGGACATAGATGACATAGATGAATGAATGAATGAATAAATGAATGAATATGTTTATTAGCCAAAAGAAGGTAGATAAAAATGCTGGAGAAACTCAGCGGGTGAGGCAGCATCTATGGAGCGAAGGAATAGGTGACATTTCGGGTCGAGACCGAAGAATTTCACTGTCCTATCCGGGACACATGACAATAAACTCTATTGCAGTTCAATCATCATCCCCTTTGTCTCCCCAGCTCGACGCAGATTGGCCGATAACCGCTCGTCTAAAGCTATAGATCTGATAATAAGCAGCCGTCCCGTAGCCTGTCGATACTAGTGACAAGGTGGATTAGCATCAGTCAACCATCGCACACGCCCAACACACATGTGCCCATCGCTTCTGGTGTTGAAACCTATTCATTACTCACGCGCCTATTGACAAGTGGCTGCTCCTAAAGGGTTGTGAGGTGGGAGAGCAGTTGTAACAGACTCTGTTGCCAGGCTGCCTGTTGTGACTTGTACTATCCCGGAACCCGCAGGTCTTCATGCAGCCTTGAACCACCATTCTTGCAGAGCCTGCCGTTCTTAGCACATGTGGTACAACAGCCAGCCGACAAAGACAATAGACAATAGGTGCAGGAGTAGGCCATTCGGCCCTTCGAGCCAGCGCCGCCATTCAATATGATCATGGCTGATCATCCCCAATCAGTACCCCGTTCCTGCCTTCTCCCCATATCCCCTGACTCCGCTATCTTTAAGAGCCCTATCTAACTCTCTCTTGAAAGCATCCAGAGAACCGGCCTCCACCGCCCTCTGAGACTGAGAATTCCACAGACTCACAACTCTCAGTGTGAAAAAGTGTTTCCTCGTCTCCGTTCTAAATGTCTTACCCCTTATTCTTAAACTGTGTGGCCCCTGGTTCTGGACTCGACCCAACATCGGGGAACAGATGCCGCCTGTCCCGCTGAGTTACTCCAGCGTTTTGTGTCTATCTTCGGTGTAAACCAGCATCTGCAGTTCCTTCCAGCAGCGGTGTGTATGCAGCTTTAAATACACCGTCTCCAGAAGGCCGCTGTGTGTATCCATCAGTACAAGTCTTCATACACATGGGATGCAGAGAAGGCTACTGCTTAATCTTAGTAGAAGCTGTGTGTCAAGTTGTTCCACTTTAAATACATATGTATATTTCCAGTGAGTTTGCTGTACAATATATTAAAATATGCCATTTTACTGGACTGTGACTGCCAGGCTGCTGTTGCGGAGAAACAGTTCAGTAAAATCTTTAAGTAAAGCAATACTGTAATTAAACACCCAACTACCATAGAGTCATAGAGTGATACAGGCCCTTCAGCCCAACATGCCCATACTGGCCAACATGTCTGCTTCTTCTTATAACCATATAACAATTACAGCACGGAAACAGGCCATCTCGGCCCTACAAGTCCGTGCCGAACAACTTTTTTTCCCCTTAGTCCCACCTGCCTGCACTCATACCATAACCCTCCATTCCCTTCTCATCCATATGCCTATCCAATTTATTTTTAAATGATACCAACGAACCTGCCTCCACCGCTTCCACTGGAAGCTCATTCCACACCGCTACCACTCTCTGAGTAAAGAAGTTCCCCCTCATGTTACCCCTAAACTTCTGTCCCTTAATTCTGAAGTCATGTCCTCTTGTGTGAATCTTCCCTATTCTCAAAGGGAAAAGCTTGTCCACATCAACTCTGTCTATCCCTCTCATCATTTTAAAGACCTCTATCAAGTCCCCCCTTAACCTTCTGCGCTCCAGAGAATAAATGCCTAACTTATTCAACCTATCTCTGTAACTTAGTTGCTGAAACCCAGGCAACATTCTAGTAAATCTCCTCTGTACTCTCTCTATTTTGTTGACATCCTTCCTATAATTGGGCGACCAAAATTGTACACCATACTCCAGATTTGGTCTCACCAATGCCTTGTACAATTTTAACATTACATCCCAACTTCTATACTCAATGCTCTGATTTATAAAGGCTAGCATACCTTTGCGAGTGTCGTGCACAGCCTAAAGTTGTAGGACAACTTGGTCTATTTGATCTTGTTTGATTGTGCATGCCGGGTTGATTGCATTCGTCGAAACAGGGCGGGCCACGTGAAGGTTGCAATCTCCCACCCCGGTCGACATGTCCACTCGACACTAGTCCCACCTGCCCACGTTTGGCCCACATCCCTCCGGACGGTGTGCTTATTGATTAGTACGGGCGTCGGGGGGAGTTACGGAGGGGAGGCAGGAGAATGGGGTTGAGGAGGGAGAGATAGATCAGCCATGATTGAAGGGCGGAGTGGACTTGACGGGCCGAATGGCCTGATTCTACTCCTGGAAGATGGGATATCATGAACAGCGGATGCAATAGATGAGGTCAGAGGAGGTGAGAGTGGATGTCTGCCTCACCTGCCATTCATCGGAGTAAAAAGGGCAAGAGGAATATTGGTGGCCTCATGAGGGCAGAATAGACTTGATGGGCCAAATGGCCTAATTCTGTTCCGTATAACTGAAGGTTTACTGTGGTCATTACCACCACCATTCAAGCTGGATACAAACCCCAAGGATCAAAGGACAATGTCCACCATTTCACCTCCCAAGACCTCCCTTACGGTAGAGTTGCTGTCTCACAGCGCCAGAGACCCGGGTTCGATCCTGACTACGGGCACTGTCTGTACGGAGTTTGCACGTTCTCCCCGTGACCCGCGTGGGTTTTCTCCGGGTGCTCCGGTTTCCCTCCCACACTCCAAAGACGTGCGGGTTTGTAGGTTAATTGGCTTTGGTAAAACTGTAACCTGTCCCTAGTGTGTGTAGGATCGTGTTAGTGTGCGGGGATCGCTGGTCGGCACAGACTCGGTGGGCCGAAGGGCCTGTTTCCGCGCTGTATCTCTAAACTAAACTGCACCGAAAATGTAGGAAGGAACTGCAGATGCTGGTTTAAACCGAAGATAGACACAAAATGCTGGAGTAACTCAGCGGGACAGGCAGCATCTCTGGAGAGAAGGAATGGGTGAGGTTTCGGGTCGAGACCCTTCTTCAGACTGAAACTGAAAGTGCATTACAACAGTATCTTAGCCGACAATGAATAATAACTGTCTTGGCTAACGAGCTGATTATACTTTGTGCAACAATTTCCTACGTGCTTCCAATCTCAATTACAAATAATTGTCTTATAACGAGAATAAGAATGTCGGGGATAAAATCTATTTCTTTTTCCTGGGTGCCTGGCCTAAGATCATTTTCTCAAATGGCTGTCAGGCCTGGCTTTGCATTCCCTCCACAGTGGGTCCTTTGAAGACAGAGACTGTTTAGTTTAGTTTAGTTTAGTTATACAGCGCAGACCACCGAGTCCGCGCCGACCAGCGATCCCCGCACGCTAACACTACCCCACAGACTCTAGGGGTAATTTACAATGACCTGTACGTCTTTGGAATGCGGGAGGAAACTGGAGATCCCGGAGAAAACCCACGCAGGTCACGGGGAGAACGTGCAAACTCCGTACAGACAGCACCCGTAGTCGGGATCGAATCCGGGTCTCCGGCGCTGTGAGGCAGTTCTTCTGTGCAGTTCCAAATCGACATCTGTGGCGGAAGGAACTGCAGACCCTGGTTTAAACCGAAGATTGACACTAAAAGCTGGAATGACTCAGCCGGGACAGGCAGCATCGCTGGAGAGAAGGAATGGGTGACGTTTCGGGTCGAGACTCTCCTATAGACTGAAAGTCACGGGAGAGGAAAAACAAGGGATATAGACGGTGATGAGGAGAGATACAGAACAGTGAATGAAAGATATGCAAAAATGTCATGATGAGAAAGGAAACAGGCCATTGTTGACTGTTTGTTGGGTGAGAACGAGAAGCTGGTGAGACTTGGGGTGGGGGAGGGATGGAGGGAGAGGGAATGCCGGGGCTACCTGATGTGGGATACCACTGGGTTGCCACGATGTTCCACCTGGCATCTGCATTCTAAAACGCCTAACATGTCTCTCGGGCAAGTGTGCAGGAAGGAACTACAGTTCCTGGTCTAAACTGAAGGTAGACACAAAATACTGGAGTAACTCAGCGGGACAGGCAGCATCTCTGGAGAGAAGGAATGGGTGACGTTTCGGGTCGAGACCCTTCCTGCTCTCCAGAGAAGCTGCCTGTCTCTGACAATCCTTTATCCTACTGAAAAGTTTGGCTAGTTACCAAGTAAGGTGGAGAAATATTTTCTCATGAGCGCAGAATCCAAAGTCTGAAAGAAGGGTCTCGACCCGAAACGTCACCCATTCCTTCTGCCTGTCCTGCTGAGTTACCACAGCTTTTTGTGTCTATCTTCGGTTTGAACCAGCATCTGCAGTTCCTTCTTATGCACACAATGAACTTATTTTTTGCGTTTATGATATTGTTTACAGTGTACTACATATCCTGTTGTGCTGCTCCAAGTAAGAATTTCATTGTTCTATCTGGGACACAGAACAATAAAGCACTCTCGACTCTTCTAACATAGAACCAGTGCGATTCTACGCTGTATCCCCAAAACGCAACAAGAACAACAACTTCTAGGTTGAGTTGAATACGCTAGAGGCAGGAAACATGTTCCCGATGTTGGGGGAGTCCAGAACCAGGGGCCACACACAGTTTAAGAATAAGGGGTAAGCCATGTAGAACGGAGACGAGGAAACACTTTTTCTCACAGAGAGTGGTGAGTCTGTGGAATTCTCTGCCTCAGAGGGCGGTGGAGGCCGGTTCTCTGGATGCTTTCAAGAGAGAGGGCTCTTAAAAATAGCGGAGTCAGGGGATATGGGGAGAAGGCAGGAACGGGGTACTGATTGTGGATGATTAGCCATGATCACATTGAATGGCGGTGCTGGCTCGAAGGGCCGAATGGCCTACTCCTGCACCTATTGTCTTTTGTCTATTGAGTAAGGGGAGGCTCTTTTGTTGTTAAGTAACAGCCCGGAAGAACTTTTTTGCAAGTTTATATACTTCTTAATGTAAATTGGTTGAGCAGACCTAATCCATTCAGCAACATAGCACAAGCAGTTATCATATCTGTGCATACGTTGTCCAGTATTATGTGGCAAATTCATCACAGATGATAATTAATTACATGCAGGTTATTACAGTATTGAACCCAGCACATCCTGATTAAAATGTTTCTGCAGAAAAATAAATCCCGTCTGAAAAAAATGTTTTGTGCGATTGCTGGAGAAAGAGACTTTGCGGTGATTCCAACTCCAATCTCCAGTCCCGACTGTAATTCTTGGGTTGTCAATTAGTCAACTCTGTGGAATTAGTCAATGAGTCAAGTCTGTGGAATTCTCTGCCTCAGAGGGCGGTGGAGGCGGGTTTGGAGGGATATGGGCCAAACGGAGGCAGGTGGGACTAGTGCAGCTGGGGACATGTTGGCCGGTGTGAGCAAGTTCGGACCGAAGGGCCTGTCTCACAACAAGCTGGAGTAACTCAGCGGGACAGGCAGCATCTCTGGAGAGAAGGAATGGGTCGGGACCCTTCTACAGAACGAAAGATCTCTATCCTGGCCAGAACAAAGCAGGGCCGGCAACAGAGGACCTCAGGAAGGGTGGTCCATAGAGTCTGCCCAACTCCCTGAGTTACTCCAGCACATTGTGCCCTTTTTTGTAAACCAGCATCTGCAGTTCCTTCTGCCTCCAATAGACAACCATAGATGTTGCTCTACAGCACCCTCCAGTGGGTAGCAGAGATGCAGCAGCAGAGTCCACATTCCCTTAAAGACAGAATGCTGGAGTAACTCAGCGGGTCAGGCAGCATCTCTGGAGAGAAGGAATGGGTGACGTTTCGGGTCGAGACCCTTCACCAAGCATGGATCCCAACCCAACATTTAGTCTTTGTTTCCAAATCATCTGTTTTTGGTTTTTGCATACAAGTCACGAATAAATCTCAGGGTTAAAATGCTCAAGTCATTTTGTTTTCAAATCTGTCAAGCTATTGCAGCAAGCTAATGCCTAAGTCGGCACGGTGGTGCAGCGGGTAGAGCCGCAGACTCACAGCGTCAGAGACCCGGGTTTGATCCCGACCTCGGGTGCTGTCTGTACGGAGTTTGCACGTTCTCCCCGTGACCTGCGTGGGTTTCCTCCAGGCGCTCCGGTTTCCTCCCACACTTATTGTCACGTGTATCGACGTACAGTGAAAAACATTTTGGTGTTTTTTATGTGTTATGTGGCCTGGCCCCGGCCACTCGCTCTTCTCCCCTCTCTCATCGGGCAAAAAGCACAGAGGTGTGAAAACGCACACACACCTCCAGATTCAGGGACAGTTTCTTCCCAGCTGTTATCAGGCAACTGAATCATCCTACCACAACCAGAGAGCAGTCCTGAACTACTGTCTACCTCATTGGTGAAGCTCGGACTATCCTCGATCGGACTTTGCTGGCTTTACCTTGCACTAAACGTTATTCCCTTATCGTGTATCTGTACACTGTGAACGGATCGATTGTAATCACGTGTTGTCTTTCTGCTGACTGGTTAGAACGCAACAAAAGCTTTTCACTGTACCTCGGTACACGTGACAATAAACTAAACTGAACTGAACTGATCC
>NC_073401.1:29155623-29163123 GCF_028641065.1 Leucoraja erinaceus
CTCTTGAAACTAGATATCTATCTAAAAGACCCGGAGAAAACGCACACTGGTCACTGGGAGAACGTGCAAACTCCTTACAGACAGCACCCGTTGTTAGGATCGAACCCACAGTAAGAGACAGAGACAGGGACAGACAGATCCCCACATTGTGGACAGAAGATTGGCATGTTGGCCTTCATAACAAGAGGAGTTAAGTATAGGAGCAAAGAGGTCCTTCTGCAGTTATACAGAGCCCTAGTGAGACCACACCTGGAGTATTGTGTGCAGTTTTGGTCTCCAAATTTGAGGAAGGACATTCTTGCTATTGAGGGAGTGCAGCGTAGGTTCACCAGGTTGATTCCCGGGAAGGCGGGACTGTCATATGCGGAGAGAATGGAGCAGCTGGGCTTGTACACTCTGGAGTTTAGAAGGATGAGGGGGTATCTCATTGAAATATATAAGACTATTAAGTGTTTGGACACGCTAGAGGCAGGAAACATGGTCCCGATGTTGGGGGAGTCCAGAACCAGGGGCCACACAGTTTAAGAATAAGGAGTAAGCCTTTTATAACGGAGACGAGGAAAGACTTTTTCACACAGAGAGTGGTGAGTCTGTGGAATTCTCTGCCTTAGAGGCCGGTTCTCTGGATGCTTTCATGAGAGAGTTAGATAGGGCTCTTCGGGATAGCGGAATCAGGGGATATGGGGAGAAGGCAGGAACGGGGTACTGATTGGGGATGATCAGCCATGATCACATTGAATGGCGGTGCTGGCTCGATGGGCCTAATGGCCTACTCCTGCACCTATTGTGAAAAAGAGAGAAAAGGATTCCCCCAGGGGTTACTGACACTAAAGCAAGTTGCTCTGGTTAAGGTCAGAACGCAACCAAACTTAACAGGTTTGCCTTTTGTATCATCGTTTATGACCCCAGCTCGCCTGAAGGCCTCGTTGTATTAAAAATAAAATTACAAAGAGTCGGTGCATAAAATATTTACTATGATGAATTCATTTATTACAATTAAAGGTCTATCAATAAAACCAGATGCAGTAAACCATTTGAACAGGGAGCGACTCGAACAGAGAGCAAATCTCTGGCAACCTTTCCCCATCAATAAACTTCAATTGATCTGTGGCTGTTAAGGAACGAACTGCGGATGCTGGTTTACACCGAGTCCGCGCCGACCAGCGATCCCCGCACACTAACACTACTCCCGATGTTGGGGGAGTCCAGACAGTTTAAGAATAAGGAGTAAGCCATTTAGAACGGAGATGGGGAAACACTTTTTCACCCAGAGGGTTGTGAGTCTGTGGAATTCTCTGCGGTGGAGGACAATTCTCTAGATGCTTTCAAGAGAGAGTTGGATAGGGCTCTTAATGACAGCAGAGTCAGGGGATATGGGGAGAAGGCAGGAACGGGGTACTGATTGTGGATGATCAGCCATGATCACAGTGAAGGGCCGAATGGCCTATTCTTGCGCCTATTGTCTATTGTATATTGTCCAAACATGGAAATCAGGTGCAGGAGGGGATTGAATGAGAAATAAGTCTCGGAGGGAAAGTTGGAAGAAGGATTTCCACCGTCAAGTCCTAAAGACCTTTATTGGCTTATCCTACACACACGAGGGACAATTTACATTTATACCGAGCCAATTAGCCCACAAACCTGCACGCCTTTGGAGTGCGGGAGGAAACCGGAGCGCCTGGAGAAAACCCACGCAGGTGGCGGGGAGAACGTACAAAGTCTGTACAGACAGCGCCCGTAGTCAGGATGGAACCCGGGTCTCTGGCGCTGTGAGGCCGCAACTCTACCGCTGCGCCTCCGTGCCGATATACTACCCTCAGCCACTGATGCTACAGAGTAGGCCAGGTCTATCCAACCCCTCTCCTTGTGGCTAACAACCTATAATCCAGACTAGTTGTTGTATCAATAGCGTTAAATGAATGAAGGCTGTCGTTTTATTATGATATTGCGGCTCGCGGTGTTTACTGGAGTCGTGTGGAATTATATTTCAGAATCGATTTGGACCCAATCTATATCTCACCCACAACACAGAAAAATATACTTGGCGTGCTTCTCTGAAATTGTATTTGATTATATGTTGGTCTACAAATAGATAACTGATATCCTGAAACCATGATACATCGTCACAGAGTGACACAGTGATACAGCAAGGAAACAGGCCCTTCGACCCAACTTGCCCACACTGGCCAACAATGTAAATGAATGAATGATGAATGATTGAATGAATGATGAATGAATGAATGAATGAATGAATGAATGAATGAATGAATTGAATACATTTACGATGGCCCTGTCCCACTGTACGAGCTCTCCCAAGTTTAAAAAAAAAATCAAACTCGCGGTAAGCACGTGGAATGTACATAGCGGGTACGTCGGAGCTCGGGGACGTCTCTTAGCGCTAACGGCAGGTACTCGGGAAACGCGGTAAGCTCGTGAAGGCTCGTGAAGATTTTTCAACATGTTGAAAAATGTCCACGAGAGCCCCGAGTACCCACGAGCGGCCATTACCGTAAATCTCCGAGTTCGAATCAGGGCAAACTCGGGAGAACTCTTGGAATGAACTCGTAAGGTGGGACAGCCCCATCAGGAGATTAATTTATTAAATTCTAGCTGCGTTAAAATTAAAAGTCAAATCACTGCGGGCTTCCGATCGCTCAGCTTGTCTTTGGATCCCCTCCAGTTTGACCCGCAGGTTCCACGGCTCCACAGCATGGGAGAATTAATTAGATTTCCCTTTGAATGTTTAGCCAATATGTCAAGTGGACGTTCCCATAGAGGAGCCTGCAAATTGTATTTGAGTTTCAGCGTCATTCACCCGTCGATACGGCCCGCTTATAACAGCTGAGATCATCCCACATCCCGTTCGATTGGCACGTTGGCACCTCCCCTGGTTATTGAAACCCCTCTGTCTTCCTCCCATCAATAAAAAGCCGAAGAAACTGATCGTAAGAAAGTAGGAACTAGTCAAGAATTAAGGCGGCATCTCTGGAGAACAAAGATGGGTGACGTTTCGGAGTAGAATTAGGCCATTCGGCCCATCAAGTCTGCTCCGCCATTCAATCATGGCTGATCTATCTCTAACCCCATTCTCCTGCCTTCACCCCTGACACCCGCACTAATCAAGAATCTATCTATCTCTGCCCTAAAAATATCCACTGACTTGTGGCCTCCACAGATTCACCAACCCTCTGGCTAAAGACATTTCTCCTCATCTCCTTCCTAAAAGAACGTCCTTTCATTCTGAGGCTGGGACCTCTGGTCCGGGACTCTCCCACTAGTGGAAACATCCTCTCCACATCCACTCTATCCGAGCCTTTCACTATTCTGTAAGTTTCAATGAGGTCCCCTCCCCCCCTCACTCTTCTAAACTCCAGCGAGTACAGGCCCAGTGCCGACAAACGCTCATCATAGTATAACCCACTCATTCCTGGGATCATTCTTGTAAACCTCCAGAGACAGTGGAGATCCTTCTTCAGAGTCCTTCTAAAGTAGGGTCCCAATCCACAACGTTACCTGTCCATGTACTCCAGATATGCTACCTGATCCACTGAGTTACTCCAGCACTCTGTGCCTGTAATTTTACAGTTAATTTAGTTCATTTTCTTAGTTTCGAGATACGGAGCGGAAACAGGCCCTTCGGC
Source organism: Leucoraja erinaceus (assembly GCF_028641065.1). NCBI lineage: Eukaryota > Metazoa > Chordata > Chondrichthyes > Rajiformes > Rajidae > Leucoraja > Leucoraja erinaceus. The sequence goes on from NC_073401.1 coordinate 29,159,265, forward strand.
CCACCGAGTCCGTGCCGACCAGCGATCCCCGCACACTAACACTGATCCTACACACACACACACACTAGGGACAATTTCTACATTCATACCAAGCCAATTAACCTACATACCCGCACGTCTTTGGAGTGTGGGAGGAAACCGAAGATCTCGGAGAAAAACCCACGCAGTTCCCATGCTGTTTCTCTAAACTAAACTAGTGGGAGAATCTAGGACCAGAGGGCACAGCCTCAGAATTAAAGGACGTTCCTTTAAGAAGGCGATGAGGAGGAATTTATTTAATCAGAGGGTGGTGAATCTGTGGAAACCTTTGCCACAGACGGCTGCGAAGACCTTCAATGGATATTTTTAAGGTGGAAGATAGATAGATTCTTGATTAATGCGGGTGTCAGGGGTTATGTGGAGAAGGCAGGAGAATGGTGATAGGAGGGAGAGATAGATCAGCCATGATTGAATCGCGGAGGAGACATAGAAACATAGAAACATAGACAATAGGTGCAGGAGTAGGCCATTCGTCCCTTCGAGCCTGCTCCGCCATTCAATATGATCATGGCTGATCATCCAACTCAGTATCCCGTACCTGCCTTCTCTCCATACCCTCTGATCTCCTTAGCCACAAGGGCCACATCTAACTCCGTCTTAAATATAGCCAATGAACTGTGGCCTCAACTACCTTCTGTGGCAGAGAATTCCATAGATTCACCACTCTCTGTGTGAAAAACAATTTTCTCAATTTTCTCAAATCTAAAAGATTTCCCCCTTATCCTTAAACTGTGTGACCCCTTGTTCTGGACTTCCCCAACATCGGGAACAATCTTCCTGCATCTAGCCTGTCCAACCCCTTAAGAATTTTGTAAGTTTCTATAAGATCCCCCCTCAATCTTCTAAATTCTAGCGAGACTTGATGGGCCGAATGGCCTAATTCTGCTCCTATCCTATCACTTATGAAGATATGATCCTTGATCCTAATCTACGATCAATATTAGAAGCAAAATCTAGCGATGGAATTATTTTCCCACTTGGTTGCAATAAACATCAATTTACAGTTTTAAAATCACTAAGGGATTACAAAAATGGTCTGAGATTCCTTTTTTTCTGTAATTAATCTATAGACTACGATTCATTGATTCTATTTGGCTTCAGCTCCAATTCCCTGTGAATTCTGTAAACCCATTTGGCTTACACCGTAATCCCGTAATTCACTCTGGATGGTGGGATGATATTTACAAATGTCTGATCTCATTGAAACTCTTAGAAATCTTATCACTTACTTAAAGTCACGAGAACGACTCTGATTCCATTCATCTGCACGCATCATCGAACACCCAATGTTAGAGATTCAACGCGGAAACAGCCCCCCCCCCCTCCACGGCCCACCACGCCCGCGCCGGCCAGCGATCACGAGCGCTGCCCTACACACGTACCAGGGGCGAATTACAATTATCACCGAGGCCAATTCGCTGACCAACTGCGCGTCTTTGGAGCGTGGGAGGAAACCGGAGCACCCGGGAATTTTTCACACAGAGAGTTGTTGGGGGAGTCCAGAACCAGGGGCCACACACAGTTTAAGAATAAGGGGTAAGCCATGTAGAACGGAGACGAGGAAACACTTTTTCTCACAGAGAGTTGTGAGTCTGTGGAATTCTCTGCCTCGGAGGGCGGTGGAGGCCGGTTCACTGGATACTTTCAAGAGAGAGCTAGATAGGGCTCTTAAAGATAGCGGAGTCAGGGGATATGGGGAGAAGGCAGGAACGGGGTACTGATTGGGAATGATCAGCCATGATCACGTTGAATGGCGGTGCTGGCTCGAAGGGCCGAAGGGCCTACTCCTGCACCTATCGCCCATTGTCACCCAGGGAAAAACCCACGCAGGTCACGGGGAGAACGTGCAAACTACACGCAGACAGCAACCAAAGGGTAGGGGCAGCAACTCTACTGCTGCGCCCCCTGGCTTAGAGATCAGATGAGCAAGATGAAGGCGCCAAATTTTCACGACAAACTGAAAAGATATACAATTATGTGAGGACATAGAAACATAGAAACATAGACAATAGGCGCAGGAGTAGAGGCCATTCGGCCCTTCGAGCCTACACCGCCATTCAATATGATCATGGCCGATCATCCAACTCAGTATCCCGTACCTGCCTTCTCTCCATACCCCCTGATCCCTTTAGCCACAAGGGCCACATCTAACTCCCTCTTAAATATAGCCAATGAACTGTGGCCTCAACTTCCTTCTGTGGCAGAGAATTCCACCGATTCACCACTCTCTGTGTGAAAAATGTTTTTCTCATCTCGGTCCTAAAGGATTTCCCCCTTATCCTTAAACTGTGACCCCTTGTTCTGGAGCTAGGTGCGATTGCGTGTGCAGATGCGATTCGGACAAGAGAATAACTTCATCATTAGCTTAATGTTCTGTGATGCATTGCTTTTGTCGACTGCTATACCACAGGCCAATGGACAGAAAGGTCACACGACTGACTATAAATAGGATGCCAAGCAGGATGTGAGATCAAACGTCAGGAAACATGAGAGGATGCAGACATCAATACGGGGGGAATTCCACAGATTCACCACCCTCTGGCTAACGAGATTCCCCCTCGATCTCCCTCCTGAAGGTACGTCCTTTTATTCTGAGCAAGCCAAGCACATTTGCATTCAAATGCACAGTGAGTTGTTGTGTGGAGGAAGGAACTGCAGATGCTGGTTTACACCGAAGGTAGACTCAAAGTGCTGGAGTAACTCAGCGGGACGGGCAGCATCTCTGGGGAGAAGGAATGGGTGACGTTTCAGACTGAAGAAGTGTCTCGACTTGAAACGTCACCTATTCCTTCTCTACAACGTTTAGTTATTGTTGGGACGTGGGGCATTTATGCGAGGGATATGGACGGACGGCTTTCAGGCTCGATCCCGATCCTGGGCGCTGTGTGTGTGAAGTTTGCACGTTCTCCCTGTGACCGCGTGGGATTCCTCCGGGCGCTCCGGTTTCCTCCCACACTCTAACCCAACACGCCATGTCTCCATTGCCCTCCATGTACAGTGTCACGGAGTCATACGGCGCGGAAACAGGCCCTTCGGCCCGTCGAGTCCGTGCCGACCAGCGATCCCCGCACACTAACACTATCCTACACACACACTAGGGACAATTTACATTCATATCCAGCCAATTAACCCAACAAACCTGCACGTCTTTGGAGTGTGGGAGGAAACGGGACGCGGTGGCGCAGCGGTGGTGTTGCTGCCTGGATCGAACCCGTGTCTCTGGCGCTGCGAGGTTGCAACGCTACCGCTGCGCCACCGTGCCGCCCCCGGCAACATCTTCCCCAACGAGGGATCCCCGGCTCCGGACGTCGTTAGAATCTCCGCAGACCGCGGCTACAGGCGGTAACAGTCCGCGGGCCGGTGATTGGAGCACTCCCTTCTGGCGACCCCCCCCCCCCCCCTGGCATGGGTTCGCCCTCGCTGCGCGATGAAAAAAGTCCACGCTGCGCCCGCTGCCGAAGCTCCGGGCCCGACTCCGGGAAAGGCCGCATTAGGCCGCGAGGAAAGCGACGTGGAAAGTGTCGCCTCTCCGTGGAGGTGGCGACCGAAAGCGGTTCCCCCCCTTAACCCCCCTCCCCGCACCAGACACACCGAGGGACACTAAAACACACATTTGGGCCACACTACACAAAAAAAGGTGAAATCACGAACATGCTGCTGGCAGGGCAGCCGACTGGCAGCGCCCCCACCGACCCCGACCTCTCACTATCTGTGGTTATCGAGGACAATAAGTGGAGAAATACAATTTGCAACTTCATTCCACGACCCCAAGTTACACCTAATATTAATACTAATGTTTAAGAAGGAACTGCAGATGCTG
>NC_073401.1:29168123-29175623 GCF_028641065.1 Leucoraja erinaceus
TATGATCATGGCTGATCATCCAACTCAGTATCCCGTACCTGCCTTCTCTCCATACCCTCTGATCCCCTTAGCCACAAGGGCCACATCTAACTCCCTCTTAAATATAGCCAATGAACTGTGGCCTCGACTACCCTCTGCGGCAGAGAGTTCCAGAGATTCACCACTCTCTGTGTGAAAAAAGTTCTTCTCATCTCGGTTTTAAAGGATTTCCCCCTTATCCTTAAGCTGTGACCCCTTGTCCTGGACTTCCCCAACATCGGGAGCAATCTTCCTGCATCTAGCCTGTCCAACCCCTTAAGAATTTTGTACGTTTCTATAAGAAACTCTCCAGTTCCCTCCCACACACCAAAGACGTGCAGGTTTGTAGGTTAATTGGCTTGGTGTAATTGCGAATTGTCCCTAGTGGGTGTAGGGCAGTGTTGATGTGCGGGGATCGCTGGCCGGCGCGGACCCGGTGGGCCGAAGGGCCTGTTTCCGTGCTGTATCTCGAAACTAAACTTAATTTCTAATTCCCAGCTCTTACCAGTTCAAACCTGCTATGCATGTTTTCCAAAAAAACATGACTATCTGGTGGCATATCTTGATATCAGACATCATATAACCATATAACAATTACAGCACGGAAACAGGCCATCTCGACCCTTCTAGTCCGTGCCGAACACATAATCTCCCCTAGTCCCATATACCTGCGCTCAGACCATAACCCTCCATTCCCTTCCCATCCATATAACTATCCAATTTATTTTTAAATGATAAAAACGAACCTGCCTCCACCACCTTCACTGGAAGCTCATTCCACACAGCTACCACTCTCTGAGTAAAGAAGTTCCCCCTCATGTTACCCCTAAACTTCAGTCCCTTAATTCTCATGTCATGTCCCCTTGTTTGAATCTTCCCTACTCTCAATGGGAAAAGCTTTTCCACGTCAACTCTGTCTATCCCTCTCATCATTTTAAAAACCTCTATCAAGTCCCCCCTTAACCTTCTGCGCTCCAGAGAATAAAGCCCTAACTTGTTCAACCTTTCTCTGTAACTTAGTTGTTGAAACCCAGGCAACATTCTAGTAAATCTCCTCTGTACTCTCTCTATTTTGTTGACATCCTTCCTATAATTAGGCGACCAAAATTGTACACCATACTCCAGAATTGGCCTCACCAATGCCTTATACAATTTTAACATTACATCCCAACTTCTATACTCAATCTGAGTATACTCTATATATATCATCTGAATAATAAAATAATTTTGTCCCTCAAATTAGAGTCATAGAGTGATACAGTGTGGAAACAGGCCCTTCGGCCCAACTTACCCACACCGACCAACAATGTCCCAGCTACACTAGCCCCACCTGCCTGCATTTGGTCCATATCCCTCCAAACCCGTCTTATCCATGTACCTGTCTAATTGTTTCTTAAACGTTGGGATAGTCCCAGCCTCAACTACCTCCTCCGGCAGCTCGTTCCATACACCTGTGTGAAAAAGGTTACCCCTCAGGTTCCTATTAAATCCCCCCCCCCCACCCACCTTAAACCTGTGTTGGCTGGTTCTCGATTCCCCTCACCCGATCTATTCCATTCATGATTTTGTGCACCTCTATAAGATCACATCCTCCTGTGATTCCATTTAACCTGACCCCCTCACCCCCACAACAATCAGTCTGAGGAAGGGACTTGATACGCAACATCACCTGCCCATTTTCTTCAGAGATGTTGCCTGACCTATTGTGGTAGTCCAGCACTCTGTGTCTTTTCTTTGTCAACGAGCATCTGCAGTTCCTTGTGTCTTCATAAGTATTTTATTATCTGAAGAAAGGGTCTCGACCCAAAACGTCACCTATCCATGTTCTCCACAGATGCTGCCTGACCCGCTGAGTTACTCCAGCACTCTGTGAAACGTCACCTATCCATGTTCACCACAGATGCTGCCTCACCCACTGAGTTACTCCAGCACTCTGTGAAACATCACCTATCCATGTTCTCCTCAGATGCTGCCTGACCCGCTGAGTTACTCCAGCACTCTGTGAAACGTCACCTATCCATGTTCACCACAGATGCTGCCTGACCCGCTGAGTTACTCCAGCACTCTGTGAAACGTCACCTATCCATGTTCACCACAGATGCTGCCTGACCCGCTGAGTTACTCCAGCACTCTGTGAAACGTCACCTATCCATGTTCTCCACAGATGCTGCCTGACCCGCTGAGTTAATCCAGCACTCTGTGAAATGTTACCTATCCATGTTCTCCACAGATGCTGCCTGACTCGCTCAGTTACTCCAGCACTCTGTGAAACGTCACCTATCCATGTTCTCCACAGATGCTGCCTGACCCACTGAGTTATGGTGCAGCAGCATCTATGGAGCTAAGGAAATAGGCAACGTTTCGGGCCGAAATCCTTCTGGAAATAGGCAACGTTTCAGGCCGAAATCCTTCTGGAAATAGGCAACGTTTCGGGCCGAAATCCTTCTGGAAATAGGCAACGTTTCGGGCCGAAACCCTTACGGGTTTCGGCCCAAAACGTTGCCTATTTCCTTAGCTCCATAGATGCTGCCTGACCCGCTGAGTTACTCCAGCACTCTGTGTCATTTTGTTTTGTAAACCCAGCGTCTGCAGTTTAATTGAGTTTAGAGATACAGCGCGGAAACAGGCCCCTCTTACAAACCTTCCTGTACCTCTTGGTACCGTGTGGGGGGGGGAAACCGAAGGTCTCTGAGAAAAACCCACGCAGGTCACGGGGAGAGCTCCCGTGGTTCAGACGGCGCCCGTGGTCGGGATCGAACCCGGGTCTCGGGACACAGCAAGCGCTGTAAGGCAGCAACTCTACATATGTTCCCAACCAATTGTTCAAGCCCTTTTGATTGCAACATGCGCCTTAATTTAGTTCAACAAAGAAACTGACAAGTTACTAAAGAACCGTCTCCATATGTGTGTTTCGTTGTCTGAAGAAGGGCCTCGAGCCGACACGTCACCAGCCCATGTTCTCCGGAGACGCTGCCTGTCCCGCTGAGTTACTCCAGCGTTTTGTGTGTCTATTTTATTGCGTGACGCAGGAGAGGTTTATAGATTGTGAGAGTGGGTGTAAGGTCTTCCTCAGTGGTAACCTTGACAACTGCGTAGCTCTAACAGCTTTGTGCACTTGGTGTTTCCACGTGATGGTTTAGTCACGGAACGGTGACGGTGGGGGATTGGCAGCTGGAAGGGTCCTCCCTCCCTCCCTCTCTCCCTCCCTCCCTCCCTCCCGCCCTCTCTCCCTCCCCACACCGACCCCTCTGTCCTGGGCCTCCTCCGTTACCGGAGTGAGGTCTGCCGCTAACTGGAGCATCGGCACCTCGTGACGGAGAGGCCTGGCGAGCTGACGGAGCCCCACGGCCAACGGCCCCGTGTCTGTGCGCCCGGCTCGGCGCCCGGAGAGGACCCGGCAAAGAGATTGGCGCCACGGTCTATGAGGGGCGCTAACCGACGGGCCACGTGGAAGTGAGGACGCTGCTGCCGGTGGAAGGAGCAAAGGAGGATTCGGCGTGGGGGGGGGGGGGGGGGGGAGGGGGGGGGAGGGGGGCCACGGGGGGTACTTTGTACTTTGTACTTTCTAAGTGCCCTTTATGTGGCGTCTATTGACATACCTTGGGTCACACAGTTTAAGGATAAAGGGGAAATCTTTTAGGACTGAGATGAGGAAAACATTTTTCACACAGAGAGTGGTGAATCTCTGGAATTCTCTGCCGCAGAAGGTAGTTGAGGCCACACAGTTCATTGGCTATAATTAAGAGGGAGTTAGATGTGGCCCTTGTGGCTAAAGGGATCAGGGGGTATGGAGAGAAGGCAAAGAAAATAGGTGCAGGAGTAGGCCATTCGGCCCTTCGAGCCTGCACCGCCATTCAATATGATCATGGCTGATCATCCAACTCAGTATCCTGTACCTGCCTTCTCTCCATACCCCCTTGATCCCTTTAGCCACAAGGGCCACATCTAACTCCCTCTTAAATATAGCCAACGAACTGTGGCCTCAACTACCCTCTGTGGCAGAGAGTTCCACAGATTCACCACTCTCTGTGTGAAAAAAGTTCTTCTCATCTCGGTTTTAAAGGATTTCCCCCTTATCCTTAAGCTGTGACCCCTTGTCCTGGACTTCCCCAACATCGGGAACAATCTTCCTGCATCTAGCCTGTCCACAACCCCTTAAAATTTTGTACGTTTCTATAAGATCCCCCCCTCAATCTTCTAAATTCTACTAGCGTCCCCTCTCCTCTCCCCTCCCCTCCCGGCCCTCTGCAGAAGGGGTCTCGACCCCGTAACGTCGCCCACTCCCTTCTCTCCAGAGATGCTGCCTGTCCCGCTGAGTTACTCCAGCTTGTGATGTCCCTCTGCGGGTTAAACCAGCATCTGCAGTTCCTTCCCCCCCCACCCCAACCTCGTGTTTTTCTGCACAGTTTGTGAGCTGAACGGCCCAGCACTTAAATTGTGTGCCTTGGTCCGAGATCCATGTGTCAATGTCCAGTCCTTGGGCAAAATCCCCACTCATCCTGGAGAATGCAGGCTTCTGGATGTGCAAAATATCTCCTTGAGGAAGCCAAACGCATTGTCCCTGGACTCAACCAAGTCAATCCTTGCTGGACTTGGAAAGGAGACCAACAGCTATGATACTGCAGGAGCCATCTCTTCCAAGCAAACGCAGTTACAAGGAGGTGGACAAAAATGCCTGAGAAACTCAGCTGGGGTGAGGCAGCATCTATGGAGCGAAGGAAATAGGCGTCGCCTATTTCCTTCGCTCCATAGATGCTGCCTCACCCCGCTGAGTTTCTCCAGCATTTTTGTCCACCTTCGATTTTCCAGCAAGTCTGCAGTTCCTTCTTAAACAATTACAAGGATGTTTTTTTGTCTTAATCCCGTAAGCGAGCCCTCTTGTTTTCAAGGCCATCCAACCTAGTCTTCAACTGCGGTCCCGGTGAGTTGTTACCTTGCAGCAAATGCAGACCCCGCTTCGATGCCAACCACGGGCGCTTGCCTTGTACGCTCTCCCCGTGACCCGCCTGGGCTTTTCTCCCAGATCTTCCGTTTCCTCGGTGAGCCTGTGGAATTCTCTGCCTCAGAGGGCGGTGGAGGCAGGTTACATAGAAATTAGGTGCAGGAGTAGAGGCCATTCGGCCCTTCGAGCCTGCACCGCCATTCAATATGATCATGGCTGATCATCCAACTCAGTATCCCGTACCTGCCTTCTCTCCATACCCCCTTGATCCCCTTAGCCACAAGGGCCACATCTAACTCCCTCTTAAATATAGCCAATGAACTGTGGCCTCAACTACCTTCTGTGGCAGAGAGTTCCAGAGATTCACCACTCTCTGTGTGACAAAAGTTCTTCTCATCTCGGTTTTAAAGGATTTCCCCCTTATCCTTAAGCTGTGACCCCTTGTTCTGGACTTCCCAACATCGGGAACAATCATCCTGCATCTAGCCTATCCAACCCCTTAAGAACTTTGTAAGTTTCTATAAGATCCCCTCTCAATCTCCTAAATTCTAGAGAGTATAAACCAAGTCTATCCAGTCTTTCTTCATAAGACAGTCCTGACATCCCAGGAATCAGTCTGGTGAACCTTCTCTGCACTCCCTCTATGGCAATAATGTCCTTCCTCAGATTTGGAAACCAAAACTGTACGCAATACTCCAGGTGTGGTCTCACCAAGATCCTGTAAAACGGCAGTAGAACCTCCCTGCTCCTATACTCAAATCCTTTTGCTATGAAAGCTAACATACCATTCGCTTTCTTCACTGCCTGCTGCACCTGCATGCCTACTTTCAATGACTGGTGTACCATGACACCCAGGTCTCGCTGCATCTCCCCTTTTCCTAGTCGGCCACCATTTAGATAATAGTCTGCTTTCCTGTTTTTGCCACCAAAATGGATAACCTCACATTTCTCTGGATGCTTTCAAAAGAGAGCTAGACAGGGCTCTTAAAGATAGCGGAGTCAGGGGAGAAGGCAGGAACGGGGTACGGATTGGGGATGATCAGCCATGATCACAGTGGATGGCGGTGCTGGCTCGAAGGGCCGAATGGCCTCCTCCTGCACCTATTGACGAGGTGATAGTGGAGGGAATATGAACAGTGGAACTAGCAGGACTTCGAGGGTGGGGGAAAGGGACTGAGAGAGGGGGGAAATATCAATCCCCGAGTCTCAGTCTGCAGAAGGGTCTCGACCCGAAACGTCACCCATTCCTTCTCTCCAGAGACACTGCCTGTCCCGCTGAGTTACTCCAGCAACTTGTGCCTACCTTCGGTGTCAACTCAGCCTCTGCAGTTCCTTCCGACACCCTGGGTCCCATTTCAAGGGCAGTGTTATGCTTCCCCTAGCTTCCCATCCTACCCCAAGAGGGGAAGTTGCCCCCCCTTCTACTTCCCCGACTAACTTCACACTGTATGTCAACAAAATCGAGAGAGTACAGAAGAGATTTACTAGAATGTTGCCTGGGTTTCAACAACTAAGTTACAGAGAAAGGTTGAACAAGTTAGGTCTTTATTCTCTGGAGCGCAGAAGGTTGAGGGGGGACTTGATAGAGGTCTTTAAAATGATGAGAGGGATAGACAGAGTTGATGTGGACAAACTTTTCCCTTTGAGAATAGGGAAGATTCAAACAAGAGGACATGACTTCAGAATTAAGGGACAGAAGTTTAGGGGTAACATGAGGGGGAACTTCTTTACTCAGAGAGTGGTAGCGGTGTGGAATGAGCTTCCAGTGGAAGTGGTGGAGGCAGGTTCGTTGGTATCATTTAAAAATAAATTGGATAGGCATATGAATGAGAAGGGAATGGAGGGTTATGGTATGAGTGCATGCAGGTGGGACTAAGGGAAAATGATTGTTCGGCACGGACTTGTAGGGCCGAGGTGGCCTGTTTCCGTGCTGTAATTGTTATATGATTATATGGTTATAACTGAACCATCCTACCACAACCAGAGAGCGGTCCTGAACTACTATCTACTTCATTGGAGACCCTCGGACTATCCTTGATCGGACTCTGCTGGCTTTACCTTGCACTAAAATGTTATTCCCTTATCGTGTATGTGTACACTGTAAACGGCTCGATTGTAATCATGTATTGTCTTTCCGCAGACTGGTTAGCATGCAATATAACCAATGTTAGGGATGGGTGAGCTGGGGGGGGGGGGGGGGGGGGGGGGGGGGGGTGGTGGTGGGGGGGGGGGGGGAGGACAGTGGGGCATATCTCCATCATTTTTTCTCATTTTTCTTCTGACACCTCTCTGGTAGTTCAGGGGTCTTTTGGATCTTTCTTCTTTTTCTTCATTCTTTCCAATTTTTTCCCCCTTTTTTCTCATTTATATATCAATTTACAAAATGTTTTAAAAAAATGAAGCTGTGCCAAAGTTGTCTGACCTCCATGCCGACTTGCTTTATTCTTGTACAATTGCTACTAATCATTTAAAGCGCTGTACACGTGACAATAAACTGAACTGGACTGAAGCGAGATGGGGGTGGAATAACATCAGGGATA
>NC_073401.1:29180623-29320623 GCF_028641065.1 Leucoraja erinaceus
AAGACGGCTACTGTAGATAGAGGGGGAGAGAGAGGGGAAAAGTGGGAGGGATAGAGGGAAAGGGAGGGAAAAGGAGAGAGAGGGGGAGGGAGGGGGAAGGGAGAGAGAGGAAAAGGGGATATGGGGGGGAGAGAGAGAGGGGAGAATAGAGAGAGAAGAGGAGGGAGAGAGGCAGAGAGAGAGAGGGGGAGAATAAAGTGAGAGGGGGAGAGAGAGATGGAGAGGGGGAGGGAGGAGAGACAATAGACAATAGGTGCAGGAGTAGGCCATTTGGCCCTTCAAGCCAGCATTGCCATTCAATGTGATCATGGCTGATCATCCCCAATCAGTAACTCGTTCCTGCCTTCTCCCCATATCCGCTGACTCCGCTATCTTCAAGAGCCCTATCTAACTATTGAAAGCATCCAGAGAACCGCCCACTGAGGCACAGTATTCCACAGACTCACCACTCTCTGTGAGAAAAAGTGTTTCCTTGTCTCCGTTCTAAATGGCTTACCCCTTATTCTTAAACTGTGTGTGTGGCCCCTGGTTCTGGACTCCCCCAACATCGGGAACATGTTTCCTGCCTCTAACGTGTCCAAACCCTTAACAATCTTATATGTTTCAATGAGATACCCTCTCATCCTTCTAAACTCCAGAGTGTACAAGCCCAGCCGCTCCATTCTCTCAGCATATGACAGTCCCGCCATCCCGGGAATTAACCTGGTGAACCTACGCTGCACTCCCTCAATAGCAAGAATGTCCTTCCTCAAATTTCGAGACCAAAACTGCGGACACTACTCCAGGTGTGGCCTCGGGGCCTAGAGGGGGCAAAGATACCTTTCTCCCCACAGCCTCAATCAGTCTGAAGAAGGTTCTCTTCCTAAGCGACGCAAGTCCATCTTGCCCCCCTGAGTGGAGTTTGCACGTTCTCCCCGTGACCTGCGTGGGTTTTCTCCGGGCGCTCCGGTTTCCTCCCACAACTCCGAAGACGCGCAGGTTCGTAGGTTAATTGACTTCGGTAAAATTGTAAATTGTCCCTAGTGTGTGTAGGGTGGTGCTAGTGTACGGGGTGATCGCTAGGTGGCACGGACTCGATGGGCCGAAGGGCCTGTTTCCGCGCTGTATTTCTAAACTAAACTAAATATTCTATCCTCATTTTTTCCCCTGGAAAAATTATTCTTCTTTTGCGGGGATAAGGTGCCGTAGTTTCCGATATCTCTCCACTTTGGACGGGGGACGATGACTTTGAAGAAGATCTTCCTCTCTCTGAAGACAGTTTAGCAACATCATCCGTCTGAAGAAGAGTCTCGACCCAAAGCGCCATTTACTCCTTTTCTCCATAGATGCTGCCTCACCCGCTGAGTTTCTCCATCAGTTTTGCTGATGGTGGTGATCAGGTGGCCCCGAGTGTGTGTAGGATGGTGCTAGTGTACGGGGTGATCGCTGGTCGGCGCGGACTCGGTGGGCCGAAGGGCCTGTTTCTGCGCTGGCATCTCCGAATTGCACGAGACATGGTATTTCAAGGCGGAGGTGGATAGATTCTCGATTAGTTCGGGTGTCGGAGGTTGGCGGGGAGAAGGCAGGAGAATGGGGTTAGGAGCGAGAGATAGATCAATGGTGGAGTCCACGTGATGGGCCGAATGGCCTAATTCTGCTCCTGTTCCTTGTGACCTTAAACAAAGCATTTCACGCTAGGGTTTGGACCCGGTAGAGGCAGGAAACATGTTCCTGATGTTGGGGGAGTCCAGGACCAGGGGCCACACAGTTTAAGAATAAGGGGTAAGCCATTTGCAATGGAGACGAGGAAACACTTTTTCTCACAGAGAGTGGCGAGTCTGTGGAATTCTCTGCCTCAGAGGGCGGTGGAGGCAGGTTCCCTGGATACTTTCAAGAGAGAGCTAGATAGGGCTCTTAAAGATAGCGGAGTCAGGGGATATGGGGAGAAGGCAGGAACGGGGTACTGATTGGGGATGATCAGCCATGATCACATTGAATGGCGGTGCTGGCTCGAAGGGCCGAATGGCCTACTCCTGCATCTATTGTCTATTGTCTATTGTCTATTGTCTGCAGGCGACAATAACATCTCATGGATTCAGATTCAATTTAATTGTCATTGTCATTGTACAGTACAGAGACAACGAAATGCATGGAATCATGAAAGACAAGGATTCTCCCACAAGATTCCAGCTTGTAGATTGAGGGTACAGTCTAGTGGCTTTGATTTTTTTTTTAAGACCCCAAAGCCTTCGGTGATAGAAAAGAGGCCAACCTCTCGACATCTCTTTTTATATCATCTTATGAATTCACACTGACAGGCCAAGGCCACTGTGGTGTGTGTGTGAGATCAGTATGAATACTCCGACTCTGCTGTCACTGAGCATTGACTCGACTTGGCTTAGCCCTACTGACATAGAAAAACAGGTGCAGGAGTAGGCCATTCGGCCCTTCGAGCCAGCACCGCCATTCAATAGGATCATGGCTGATCATCCCCAATCAGTTCCCCGTTCCTGCTTTTTCCCCATATCCCTTGATTCCGTTAGCCCCAAGAGCTAAATCTAACTCTCTCGTGAAAACATCCAGCGAATCGCCCTCCACTGCCTTCTGTGGCAGAGAATTCCACGTATAGAAACATAGAAAATAGGTGCAGGAGTAGGCCATTCGGCCCTTCGAGCCTGCACCGCCATTCAATATGATCATGGCTGATCATCCAACTCAGTATCCCGTCCCTGCCTTCTCTCCATACCCGCTGATCCCTTTAGCCACAAGGGCCACATCTAACTCCCTCTTAAATATAGCCAATGAACTGTGGCCTCAACTACCTTCCACAGATTCACCGCTCTCTGTGTGAAAAAATAAGATGAGAAAAAATATTTTCTCAACTTGGTCCTAAAGGATTTCCCCCTTATCCTCAAACTGTGACCCCTAGTTCCCCCCCCCCCCCCCCCCCCCCCACCCCGACTCCTCCCCCACACCCATCATCCTGCGACCCCTTCAATGGAAGACTATACGCCGATGGCTTCTGACCCACAGTCGGGATCGAACCAGGGGCCTCTGGAGCAGTGAGGCGGCAACTCTATCGCTGCGCCACCATGTATTTCCAAAAATGCTGCCTGACCCGCTGAGTTACTCCAGCACTTCGGGTTGAGGCAAAGCTGGAGAAGAAGGAATCAAAAGATTATGTCGGACAAGCGTAGATCCTTCTCTGGTAAGGGCAGGCGGTGGAGTTGCCAACTCACAGCGCCAGAGACCCGGGTTCGATCCTGACTACTGGTGCTGTCTGTGTGGAGTCTGTCTGTAGGTTCTCCTTGTGACCTGCGTGGGTTTTCTCCGGGTGCTCCGGTTTCCTCCCACACTCCAGGTTTGTAGGTTAATTGGCTTGGTGTGATTGTAAATTGTCCCTGGCATGTGCAGGATAGTGTTAGCTGTGCCGAGGGATAGCAGGTTGGCCCCGGACTCGGTGGGGCCGAAGGGCCTGTTTATGTCCTGCACCTCTGGACTAAGTATAGGATCTGGACTCGAGTATAGGAGCAAAGAGGTCCTCCTGCAGTTGTACAGGGCCCTAGTGAGACCACACCTGGAGTATTGTGTGCAGTTTTGGTCTCCAAATTTGAGGAAGGACATTCGTGCTATTGAGGGAGTGCAGCGTAGGTTCACCAGGTTAATTCCCGGGATGGCGGGACTGTCATATGCTGAGAGAGTGGAGCGGCTGGGCTTGTACACTCTGGAATTTAGAAGGATGAGAGGGGATCTCATTGAAACATATAAGATTATTATGGGTTTGGACACGCTAGAGGCAGGAAACATGTTCCTGATGTTGGGGGAGTCCAGAACCAGAGGCACACACAGTTTAAGAATAAGGGGTAAGCCATTTAGAACGGAGACGAGGAAACACTTTTTCACACAGAGAGTTGTGAGTCTGTGGAATTCTCTGCCTCAGAGGATGGTGGAGGCCGGTTCTCTGGATACTTTCAAGAGAGAGCTAGATAGGGCTCTTAAAGATAGCGGAGTCAGGTGATATGGGGAGAAGGCAGGAACGGGGTACTGATTGGGGATGATCAGCCATGATCACATTGAATGGCGGTGCTGGCTCGAAGGGCCGAATGGCCTCCTCCTGCTCCCGTTGTCTATTGTTAGCTGTGGAATCAGCTGTTTCATGCGTGGCCAGACACGTGATTCTTCCCAAAACCGCATCATACTCAACGCTTGATACTCAGGTTCAAAGCCAATGGACTTCATTGGTGGCAAAGTGCTCTGACTGATCTTCTGCATGTCTGCGATATGCGCTCTTATCAAAGGCTCTTGTCATTTGCCACAATGCGCAATTAGTATCACACCGTCAAGGTATTTTGGATGTCTTAGAAATATGTTTTATTAAAATTCAAAGCCGCTTTCCCAGTTTCTGTCCTAATCAAGATATCCAGTCATCCTGACATTTTTGCATATCTTTCATTTATTGTTCTTCATCTCTCCACATCACCGCCTATATCTCTTGTTTCTCTTATCCGGTTATTTATAGAAACTTCGAAACATAGAAAATAGGTGCAGGAGTAGGCCATTCTGCCCTTCGAGCCTGCACCACCATTCAATATGATCATGGCTGATCATCCAACTCAGTATCCCGTACCTGCCTTCTCTCCATACCCCCTGATCCCTTTAGCCACAAGGGCCACATCTAACTCCCTCTTAAATATAGCCAATGAACTGTGTGGCCTCAACTACCCTCTGCGGCAGAGAATTCCACAGATTCACCACTCTCTGTGTGTGTGAAAAATGTTTTTCTCACCTCGGTCCTAAAGGACATCCCCCTTATCCTTAAACTGTGTGACCCCTTGTTCTGGACTTCCCCAACATCGGGAACAATCTTCCTGCATCTAGCCTGTCCAACCCCTTATGTGTGTATGTATATATTTATATAATGGTATATGGACACACTGATCTGTTCTGTAGTAAATGCCGACTATGTTCTGTTGTGCTGAAGCAAAGCAAGAATTTCATTGTCTTATCAGGGACACATGACAATAAACTCACTTGAATCTTGATCCCTAAGGTCTGAAGAAGGGTCTCGACCCGAAACGTTGCCAATTCCTTCTCTCCAGAGATGCTGCCTGTTACTATAGCATTGTGTGTCAAACAGGGTACTTGGTGGGTGGGAAGGAACTGCAGATGCTGGTTTACACCGAAGACAGACGCAAAATGCTGGAGTAACTCAGCGGGTACAGGCAGCATCTCTGGAGGGAAGGAATGGGCGACGTTTCGGGTCGAGACCCTCTTTCAGACTGAGAGTCAGGGGAGGGGGGAGACACAGAGATAAGGAAGGGTAAGGCGTGAAAAAGAGACATCAAAGGGGATGGGGATCAAGGGTGATGTAGAATAAATCATCGGTAGCCGGGACAAGGTGACAACGAAGTGGACGGAGATAAAATATAATCAGGAGGACAGTCAGACAGGTGGGAGAACTGGGACGGGGGAGGGGATGGAGAGAGAGGGAAAGGAAAGCAAGGGTTACTTGGCGTTAGGGAAGTCAATGTTCATACCGCTGGGGTATAAGCTGCCCAAGCGAAATATGTGAACAGGTCAGAAGAAGGGTGTCGGTCCGAAACGTCACCCGTTCCTTCTCTCCAGAGATGCCGCCTGTCCCGCTGAGTTACTCCGCCACATAGTGTCAGGTACCTGATGGCATTGACTGATCAAAAAGGAAGTAGGCAATTTATTTCGTGCGGCACGGTGGCGCAGCGGTAGCGTTGCTGCCTCACAGCGCCGGAGACCCGGCTTGGATCCCGACTAGGGGTGCTGTCTGTGCGGAGTTTGCACGTTCTCCCTGTAACCCGCGTGTGTTTTCACCGGGCGCTCCGGATTCCTCCCCCACTCCAAAGGCAAAAGACAATAGGTGCAGGAGTAGGCCAATTGGCCCTTCGAGCCAGCACCGTCATTCAATGTGATCATGATCAAAAAAATAAATAAATAAATAAATAAATAAATTGGATAGGCATATGGATGAGAAGGGAATGGAGGGTTATGGTACGAATGCAGGCAGGTGGGACTAAGGGGAAAAAATTTGTTCGGCATGGACTTGTAGGGCCGAGATGGACTGTTTCCGTGCTGTAATTGTTATATGGTTATATATGTCTGATCATCCCCAATCAGTACCCCGTTCCTGCCTTCTCCCCATATCCCCTGACTCAGCTATTTTTAAGTCGTCAAGGATTGTAGGTTAATTGGCTTGGTGTAAGTGTAAATTGTGCTGACTCGTATATAATATTAGCTGTGTACCCCTTTAAGAATCGTAACACGTGGACAGCTGTTTTCTCCGTCGTCTCCAGATGTTTCATAAATATCAGCTTTGCAGATATTGCCTGTATTGTACTGTAAACCCTCCAAGGAATTTTGGCTCTGCATTGCATCAGTTGTTCCTTTGATGAATTGCCTTTAGTTTGTTGGTTGCATTATTGACTATCTTCCAGTTCGTCAGTGGATGGATGAGAGAGGGACACTGTGAACAGACACAAAATGAAAGTAAGCATGCAGGTACAGCAGGCAGTGAAGAAAGCGAATTGGCCTTTATAACAAGAGGAATCGAATATAGGAGCAAAGATGTCCTTCTGCAGTTGTACAGGGCCCTAGTGAGACCACACTTGGGGTATTGTGTGCAGTTTTGGTCCCCTAATTTGAGGAAGGACATTCTTGCTATTGAGGGAGTGCAGCGTAGGTTTACAAGGTTAATTCCCGGGATGGCGGGACTGTCATATGCTGAGAGAATGGAGCAGCTGGGCTTGTACACTCTGGAGTTTAGAGGGATGAGAGGGGATCTCATTGAAACATACAAGATTGTTTAGGGCTTGGACAGGCTAGAGGCAGGAAACATGTTCCCAATGCTGGGGGGAGTCCAGAACCAGGGGCCACACAGTTTAAGAATAAGGACTACGCCATTTAGAACGGGGACGAGGAAACACTTTTTCTCACAGAGAGTGGTGAGTCTGTGGAATTCTCCGCCTCAGTGGGCGGTGGAGGCAGGTTCTCTGGATGCTTTCAAGAGAGAGCTAGAAAGGGCTCTTAAAAATAGCGGAGTCAGGGGATATGGGGAGAAGGCAGGAGCGGGGTACTGATTGGGGATGATCAGCCATGATCACATTGAATGGCGGTGCTGGCTTGAAGGGCCGAATGGCCCACTCCTGCACCTATTGTCTATAAATGCTGGAGTAACGCAACGGGACTGGAGAGGAGTAGGAATGGGTGACGTTTTGGGTCGAGACCCTCCTTCAGACTGGTGCTGAGGGAAGGGTTTCAGAGTCACAGCGTGGAAACAGGCCCTTCAGCCCGACCTGCCCACACCGGCCAACATGTCCCAGCTAACTAGTCCCACCTGCCTGGGTTCAGACTACACCTGGTCCATCAATCTACCTGTCTAAATATTTCTTAAACGTTACGATAGACTCACCCACCACCCTTTGTGTGAAAATGTTACCCCTCAGGTTCCTAAATCTTCTCCCCATCACCTTTAACCTATGCCCTCTGGTCCTCGATTCCCCTACTCTGGGCAAGAGACTCTGTGCATCTACCCGATCTATTCCTCTCATGATTTTGTACACCTCTATAAGATCTCCTCTCATCCTCCTGCGCTCCAGGGAATAGAGACCCAGCCTGCTCAACCTCTCCCCGTAGCTCACACCCTCGTATGCTGGCGAGGATAAGGGGGAAATCTTCTCTGCGCCCTTAAAACCGAGATGAGAAGAACTTTTTTCACACAGAGAGTGGTGAATCTCTGGGAACTCTCTGCCACAGAAGGTAGTTGAGCGCCACAGTTCATTGGCTATATTTAAGAGGGAGTTAGATGTGGCCCTTGTGGCTAAAGGGATCAGGGGGTATGGAGAGAAGGCAGGTACGGGATACTGAGTTGGCCTGATCAGCCATGATCATATTGTAAATGGCGGTGCAGTGCTGAAGAAGGGCCGAATGGCCTCTACTCCTGCACCTATTGTCTATGTTTAAATGTATTCCTGGCGACATTCTTGTAAATCTTCTCTGCGCCCTTTCCAATTTATCAAGGGCGGCGCGGTTGCGCAGCGGCAGAGTTAAGGGGCTGTTCCACTTGGAGATATTTTCGGCGACTGACGAGTATCAGATCACCGTAGGATTCGTGGCGTGACGAGGCATGACAACGTATTAACGCGCGGTGATTTTTCAAGTGTCGCAACATTTTTTTTTTGTCGCCACTGGATTTCGAAATGTTCAAAACCTTTTGGCGACACTGATATGACGCCCGAAAAAAATCGGCAAGTGGGACAGGCCCTTTAGTGCCTAACCGCGCCAGGGACCTCATCTTGTAAATGGCTCGATTGTAATCATGTGTCGTCTTTCCGCTGACTGCATAGCACGCAGCAAAAAGCTTTTCGCTGCACCTCGCTACACGTGGCAATAGACTAAACTGTAATGCCCCTGTCCCACTTAGGAAACCTGAACGGAAACCTCTGGAGACTTTGCGCCCCGCCCAAGGTTTCCGTGCAGTTCCCGGAGGTTGCAGGTGGTTGCCGGAGGTTGCAGGTAGTGGAAGCGGGTAGGGAGTTTGCGTTGCCTGGGTTTCAGCAACTAAGTTACAGAGAAAGGTTGAACAAGTTAGGGCTTTATTCTTTGGAGTGCAGAAGGTTAAGGGGGGACTTGATAGAGGTTTTTAAAATGATGAGAGGGATAGACAGAGTTGACGTGGAAAAGCTTTTCCCACTGAGAGTAGGGAAGATTCAAACAAGGGGACATGACATGAGAATTAAGGGACTGAAGTTTAGGGGTAACATGAGGGGGAACTTCTTTACTCAGAGAGTGGTAGCTGTGTGGAATGAGCTTCCAGTGAAGGTGGTGGAGGCAGGTTCGTTTTTATCATTTAAAAATAAATTGGATAGTTATATGGACGGGAAGGGAATGGAGGGTTATGGTCTGAGCGCAGGTATATGGGACTAGGGGAGATTATGTGTTCAGCACGGACTAGAAGGGACGAGATGGCCTGTTTCCGTGCTGTAATTGTTATATGGTTATATGGGAGACTGACAAAAACCTCCGGGAACCGCACGGAAACCTTGTGTGGGGCACAAAGTCTCCAGAGGTTTCCGTTCAGGTTTCCTAAGTGGGACAGGGGCATTACTGTAACGTATGTAACTGCAACGTGACCTCCTAGATTGTGCTGAGTTCTGAGGTTCGGACTTTATCTTGCACTAAACGTTACTCTGCTTATTTAGTTTCTGTACACTGTAGACGGCTCGATTGTCCTCATCTATAG
Source organism: Leucoraja erinaceus (assembly GCF_028641065.1). Lineage (NCBI taxonomy): Eukaryota > Metazoa > Chordata > Chondrichthyes > Rajiformes > Rajidae > Leucoraja > Leucoraja erinaceus. The sequence goes on from NC_073401.1 coordinate 29,189,871, forward strand.
TTCAGTTTAGTTTAGAGATACGGCGTGGAAACAGGCCCTTCGGCCCACCGAGCCCGCGCCGACCAGCGATCCCCGCACACTAACACTAGGGACAATTTTACATTTTACACCAAGCCAATTAACTTACAAACCTGCACGTCTTTGGAGTGTGGGAGGAAACCGAAGATCTCAGGGAAAACCCACGCAGGTCACGGGGAGAACGTACAAACTTCGCACAGACAAGCGCCAGTAGTCGGGATGGAACCCGGGTCTCTGGCGCTGTGAGGCAGCAACTCTACCGCTGCGCCACTTTGTAACATTTACCAAGCCAATCAACTTACAAAGGTAGACAAAAATGCTGGAGAAACTCAGCGGGTGCAGCAGCACCTATGGAGCGAAGGAAATAGGCAACGTTTCAGGACGAAACCCAAAAGGAAATAGGCAACGTTTCGGGCCGAAACCCGGAAGGGTTTCGTCCCGAAACGTTGCCTATTTCCTTCGCTCCATAGATGCTGCTGCACCCGCTGAGTTTCTCCAGCATTTTTGTCTACCTTCGATTTTCCACCATCTGCAGTTCCCGCTGCTCCACCGTGACTCCCCTCTGTCCGCCTTGCCTCTCTTGCAAGCACGTTGGTGATTATGCTTGGGCCTCGCTGACAGACAGCAGGTCTGGACAGTTCACACAGTCCCTGGTGCGTGCGTGCGTGCAGGCAGCACAGCGCGACCCGCTTGTCAAACTCAACGTTAATTAGTGCAGATTTAGCCCGCTCCCTGCTAACGGCCAAAGGGAAGGAGGCACAGTGAGAGACAGAGGTGTCTATGGTCGTTCCCAGTGGATTACGCAGACTATGTACAGCATGGCGGTACGTAGGCACACGGTCAAAGTCCAGTCCCACTTCAGGCCCCACAGCGTCAGTGACCCGGGTTCCATCCCGACTACGGGTGCTTTAGTTTAGAGATACAGCGTGGAAACAGGCCCTTCAGCCCATCGTGTCCCTGCCGACCAGCGATCCCCGCACACTAACACTATCCTACACACACTAGGGGGCAATTCACATTTACACCCAGCCAATTAACCTACAAACCTGCACGTCTTTGGAGAGTGGGAGGAAACCGGAGCGCCCGGGAAAACCCACGGGGAGAACGTGCAAACTCCGTATACACAGCCAATAGACAATAGGTGCAGCAGTAGGCCATTCGGCCCTTCGAGCCAGCACCTCCATTCAATGTGATCAGGGCTGATCATCTCCCATCAGTACCCCGTTCCTGCCTTCTCCCCATATCCCCTGACTCTGCTATCTTTAAGAGCCCTATCTAGCTCTCTCTTGAAAGTATCCAGAGAACCGGCCTCTGAGGCAGGGAATTCCACAGACTCACCACCCTCTATGTGAATAAGTGTTTCCTCATCTCCGTTCTAAATGGCTTACCCCTTATTCTTAAACTGTGGCCCCTGGTTCTGGACTCCCCCAACATCGGGAACATGTTTCCTGCCTCTAGCGTGTCCAAACCCTTAATAATCTTATATGTTTCAATGAGATCCCCTCTCATCCTTCTAAACTCCAGAGTACACAAGCCCAGCCGCTCCATTCTCTCAGCGTGTGACAGTCCCGCCATCCCGGGAATTAGCCTGGTGAGCCTACGCTGCACTCCCTCAATAGCAAGAATGTCCTTCCTCGAATTTGGAGACCAAAACTGCACCCGAAGTCAGGATCGAACCCGGGTCTCTGGCGCTGTGAGGCAGCAGTTCTACCGTGCAGCCTGGAACTCGTGAATGGATGGGTTGCGGAGAATGGATTTCAGTTGGATTTGCCGACTTCTTCCCCGTTGAAAATGCAATTTTCTATTGGCTCTGTTTTAATGCAGGCATTAACTGCTCAGAGCTTTTATGTGGGAAACAGCAGAAGATAGATTATCAGTTCCTTTGCGTCTTGTGAAACTAGATTTGCAATAATCTTTCATAAGTGCTGCTTCTCACTGCGGGTACCACCGCGATTCACGTCTTTACCTTGACTAGACGTGACCATGTTATAGGAAAGATGTTGTCAAGCTGGGATAGACGTGCGGAGAAGATTTACGAGGATGATGCCTGAACTGGAGGGTCTGAGCTATCGGGCACAAGTCGAGATGGCTGGGACTCTATTCCCTGGAGCGCTGGAGGATGCGGGGTGATCGCATAGAGGTGTACAGAATCGTGAGAGGAACAGTGTTTAAGAAGGAACTGCAGATGCTGGAAAATCGAAGGTAGACAAAAATGCTGGGGAGAAACTCAGCGGGTGCAGCAGCATCTATGGAGCGAAGGAAATAGGCAACGTTTCGGGACGAAACCCGGAAGGGTTTCGGCCCAAAACGTTGCCTATTTCCAGAAGGTTTTCGGCCCGAAACGTTGCCTATTTCCAGAAGGGTTTCGGTCCAAAACGTTGCCTATTTCCTTCGCTCCATAGATGCTGCTGCACCCGCTGAGTTTCTCCAGCATTTTTGTCTACCTTCGATGTCCCTCCCCCACCCAAGTCCGTACTAGCTTCAAAGTCATCTTGTTGAATCTCATTGTCTGTGACTCATTTTCACCTCGCCCACAGCCGAGGTACAGTGAAAAGCTGTTGTTGCGTGCTAACCATTCAGCGGAAAGACAACACATGATTACAATCATAAGGTCATAAGTGATAGGAGCAGATTTAGACCATTCGGCCCATCAAGTCCACTCCGTCACATTCAATCGTGGCTGATCTATCTCTACCGCCTAACCCCATTCTCCTGCCTTCTCCCCATAACCCCTGACACCCGTACTAATCAAGAATCTATCTATCTCTGCCTTAAAAATATCCACTGACTTGTGGCCTCCACAGCCGTCTGTGGCAAAGAATTCCACAGATTCACCACCCTCTGACTAAACAAATCCCTCCTCATCTTCTTCCTGAAAGAACATCCTTTAATTCCGAGGCTGTGTCCTCTAGTCCTAGACTCTCCCACTAGTGGAAACATCCTCTCCACATCCACTCTATCCAGTCAGCGGAAAGACAATACACGATTACAATCGAGCCATCCACAGTGTACAGATACAGGATAAGGGAATAACGTTTAGTGCAAGGTAAAGCCAGCAAAGTCCAATCAAGGATAGTCCGAGGGTCACCAATGAGGTAGATAGTAGTTCAGCACTGCTCTCTGGTTGTGGTAGGATGGTTCAGCCTTGCCTGAAGAAGGGTCTCGGCCCGAAACGTCACCCAATCCTTTTCCCCGGAGATGCTGCCTGTCCCGCTGAGTTACTCTGGTTTTTTTGTGTCTATCTTCGGTGTAAACTGGCACCTGTGGTTCCTTGTTACACAATCCTTGTTCTGAAGCTTGTGATAAGTCAATTGACCTTAATTCTGTTCTCCAGGGCCGGCCAAATGCAGATTATCGCGGGGTAATCCTATTGTTGTTGTTTTGCCATTGTCTGGGCTTCAGCGAGACAGAGAGTTGGGGCTGCAAAAGACATCTCTGCTGCGAACATCGTCCCTTTTGCAGCCCCAACTTCAGTCAACGTAAATCTGAAGTCAAACCAATAGCAAGAACAGGGGCGGCGCTGTGTCGCAGCGGTAGAGTCCCAGGTTCGATCCCGACTATGGGTGCTGTCCATATGGAGTTTTTTTTTTTTTAAATATATTTTTATTAGAAGCAAACATATTATAAAGTATAGTTACATATTATAGTGAAAAAAAACTTTTCATATACATCAACCATACATTATTAAAATGTTCACTTCTCGATGAATTCTGCTTCTAGTGTTTTTTTTATGTAGCTAGAAAGAGAGATAAAAGAATTACAAATATCAAAAAAGGGAAAAGGTGGAATGAATTACTTATAATGCGTCTATACAGCTTTTTACACAGAGAGTGGTGAAGCTCTGGAACTCTCTGCCACAGAAGGATAGTTGAGGCCAGTTCATTGGCGATAATTAAGAGGGAGATAGATGTGGCCCTAGTGGCTAAAGGGATCAGGGGGGTATGGAAAGAAGGCAGGAACAGGATACTGAGTTGGATGATCAGCCATGATCATATTGAATGGCGGTGCAGGCTCGAAGGGCCGAATGGCCTACTCCTGCACATAAATTTCTATGTTTCTATGTTTCTATACGGAGTTTGCACGCTCTCCCCGTGATGTTTTTTCTGGGTGCTCCGGTTTCCTCCCACACTCCAAAGACATGCAGGTTTGCAGGTTAAACTGGCTTTGGTCAAATTGTCGCTGGCTTGTGTAGGGTAGTGTGTGTGTGGAGATCGCTGGTCGGCACGGACTCGGTGGGCCGAGTGGCCTGTGTCCTCGCTGTGTCTCCAGAAAATGATAGAGGAACAGAAGAAAAGATTGTTGTAGGTTAGTCACTGTAAAATGGAGCGTTCAATGTTCAGACCGCTAGGTTGTAAACTACCCGAGTGGGATATGAGGTGCTGTTCCTCCAGTGTGTGTGTGTGTGTGGCCTCACTCTGGCAGTGGAGGAGGCCCAGGGCATGAAGGTTGCCATGGGAACGGGATTTAAAATGGCGGCACGGTGGTGCAGCGGTAGAGTTGCTGCCTTACAGAGCCTGCAGCAGCAGAGACCCGGGCTCCATCCCGACTACGGGCGCTGTCTGTACGGAGTTTGCGCGTTCTCCCCGTGACCTGCGTGGGTTTTCTCCGAGATCTCCGGTTTCCTCCCGCACTCCGGAAGCCTCCGTGCGTTTACCCGATCTATTCCTCTCACGATTTTGTGGTTCCCCCAAAGACGTGATTGGCTTGGGATAAAATGCAAATCGTCCCCAGTGTGTGTAGGATTGTGCTAGTGTGCGGGCATCGCTGGTCAGCATGGACTCGGTGGGCCGAAGGGCCTGTTTCTGCACTGTATCTCTAAACTAATCCAGCAGGCCTTGGCGGACTAAAGAAAAGTGTTTGTCATTTGCACTTTTATCATTTTATATATTCATGTGTGTATATATTTATATTACGGTATATGGACACACTGATCTGTTTTGTTGTAAATGCCTACTATGTTCTGTTGTGCTGAAGCAAAGCAAGAATTTCGTTGTCCTATACAGGGACACATGACAATAAACTCACTTGAACTTGAACTAGTAGACTTGAAGGGCCGAATGGCCTCATCCTGCTGCTCTCACTTCCAAGTGCGGCCTGACCAGTGGCTTCAAAAGCCTCAGCGTGACATCCCTATAAATAAAAGATCAAGGGGCTGCAGGATGTTGTGAATCATTGAGAGACAGCACCGTGGATAACTTGAGTGCTGCGGCTTTGTCAAGTCTGCAGACCAACAGTGATGAATTGGCTTGTGTTTTGAAGAATGACAGTATATTAGTTTCCACAAAGCAATAATCCCTCAGCAGATTCACTGCTCTGAGCTCGGCTAAAGTGGCCTGACCTTTATCTTCCTGCAAGGAGTGCGTCTGGCTGCAGCCCCTGAATATTTCGAAGGAACAACTTAGACAATAGACAATAGACAATAGGTGCAGGAGTAGGCCATTCGGCCCTTCGAGCCAGCACTGCCATTCAATAGACAATAGACAATAGGTGCAGGAGTAGGCCATTCGGCCCTTCGAGCCAGCACTGCCATTCAATAGACAATAGACTATAGGTGCAGGAGTAGGCCATTCGGCCCTTCGAGCCAGCACTGCCATTCAATAGACAATAGACTATAGGTGCAGGAGTAGGCCATTCGGCCCTTCGAGTCAGCAGGAGTAGGCCATTCGGCCCTTCGAGTCAGCACTGCCATTCAATAGACAATAGGTGCAGGAGTAGGCCAATCGGTCGAGCCAGCACTGCCATTCAATGACATAGACAATGGTGCAGGAGTAGGCCATTCCCTTCAGCCATTACCCCACGTTCCTGATCATGGCTGATCATCCACAATCAGTGACTCCACTATTTTTGCCTTCTCCCCCTATCCCCTGACTCCACTATTTTTGAAAGCTATCCAGAGAACCTCGCTCTCCAAAGCCCCCTGAGTGTGTCCAAGAGGAGCGGCTGGGTTTGTATACCCTGCTGTTTAGAGGGATGACAGGGAATCTCATTGAAACATAAGATTATTAAGGGTTTGGACACGCTAGAGGCAGGAGACATGTTCCCGGTGTTGGGGGAGTCCAGAACCAGGGGCCACAGTTTAAGAATAAGGGATAAGCCATTTAGAACGGAGACGAGGAAACACTTTTTCACACAGAGAGTTGTGAGTCTGTAGAATTCTCTGCCTCAGAGGGCGGTGGAGGCCGGTTCTCTGGATGCTTTCAAGAGAGAGCTAGATAGGGCTCTTAAAGATAGCGAAGTCAGGGGATATGGGGAGAAGGCAGGAACGGGGTACTGATTGGGGATGATCAGCCATGATCGCATTGAATGGCGGTGCTGGCTGGAATGGCTGAATGGCCTACTCCTGCACCTATTGTTTATTGTCTATTGTCCAGTGATGCTGCCTGTCGCGCTGAGTTACTCCGGCATTTTGTGTCTTATCTTCGACTGAAAGCGGCACCTGCAGTTCTGTCCTAAGCTGACCATTTGGTGGCTTTGACTGGCAGGATGAGCTGTAACTTCTCTCTCTGTCTCTCTGTGTCCCTCTGTAATTTTTGGCAGCGCTGCGATGATGTGCATGAACTGCGAAATAAACTGCTCTGGCAATTTCACAATCTCAACCCTTTATTAGAAGTGTAAAAGGGGAAAGGAAGTCAAGCATTAGCCTGCGTTTTGCCATCTCCGCTGTTGACTGGAGCCCTCGGCGTGAGATCTTTGAGCGCGCAAATATCCTCTTTAGGGCCGGCTGAAGTCAAACACAATTTTAAATATCTTTCAGTCGAAATGCTTGTCGGACAGGAGAGGAGCCTGGAGCCAAATGATGGCTGATAGCTCATCGAATGCAGACTATTCCAAATGGGAAAATGGATAATACCCAAGGAATAACGCATCCTTGTCATGCAGAGTCAAATGCATCTGAACTGCATGTTTATATCCCGTGCCCATGAGAGTTCTTTGTGTAAGAAGGGACCAGTTTAAACCGAAGATAGACACAAAAAGCTGGAGTAACTCAGCGGGGCACCATGTGATCTTGGCTGATCATCCACAATCAGTACCCCGTTCCTGCCCTCTCCCCATATCCCCTGACTCCGCTACGGGGTACTGATTTGGAATGATCTTATTGAAACGTATAAGGGTTTGGACACGCTAGAGGCAGGAAACATGTTCCCGACGTTGGGGGAGTCCAGAACCAGGGGCCACACACAGTTTAAGAATAAGGGGTAAGCCATTTAGAACGGAGATGAGGAAACACTTTTTCTCACAGAGAGTGGTGAGTCTGTGGAATTCTCTGCCTCAGAGGGCGGTGGAGGCCAGTTCTCTGGATGCTTTCAAGAGAGAGCTAGATAGGGCTCTTAAAGATAGCGGAGTCAGGGGATATGGGGAGAAGGCTGGAACGGGGTACTGATTGGGGATGATCAGCCATGATCATATTGAATGGCGGTGCTGGCTCGAAGGGCCAAAGGGCATACTTCCCCCCCCCCCATCAGTCTGAAGAAGGGTTTTGGTCCGAAACGTCACCCATTTCCTTCGCTCCATAGATGCTGCTGCACCCGCTGAGTTTCTCCAGCAATTTTGTGTACCTTCGATCTTCCAGCATCTGCAGTTCCTTCTTGACCTACTCCTGCACCTACTATCTATTGTCCATTATATCGAATGGCGGTGCTGGCTCGAAGGGCCGAATGGCCTGCACCTATTTTTCCCCGTTTCTATGTTGAGTCGCCCATTACAGAAAGCTGACTCCCACAGCAACATAGACTGTTGTGTGGAGATCTGTATAAAACCGTGCCTGAGCCTGCTAATGGGGTGAAATTCCTTTGGTAATGAAGTGTTTAACAAGTTCATGTAAAATTTTAACACCGTCATTAAAATGTTTATCTTTAGCATGTCGAATGGATGCTACTAGTGTGCGGAGAGTAATTCCACATAAACTCAGCCGTGTGAATTAGATCCCTGTATAACGCAGCTGAAGAATCGTGCATAATATTTCAATAAAGATTTGCCATGGGAAGTCAATAACTCCTTGTAATTAATGGCTCACATCCACTGCATCTTTTCCACAGCTTAAAGTGTTACCCACCCTGGTCCACGAAAGTGCCTCGCAAACAACTTATCACCATTACCTTTTTGCATATCTTTCCTTCCTTTGGTCTACATCTCCACCTAGTTCTCTCCTTTAATTGCAAAAGGATTTGAGTATAGGAGCAGGGAAGTTCTACTGCAGTTGTACAGGGTCTTGGTGAGACCACACCTGGAGTATTGCATACAGTTTTGGTCTCCAAATCTGAGGAAGGACATTATTGCCATAGAGGGAGTGCAGAGACGGTTCACCAGACTGATTCCTGGGATGTCAGGACTGTCTTATGAAAAAAGACTGGATAGACTTGGTTTATACTCTCTAGAATTTAGGAGATTGAGAGGGGATTTTATAGAAACTTACAAAATTCTCAAGGGGTTGGACAGGCTAGATGCAGGAAGATTGTTCCCGATTTTAGGGAAGTCCAGGACAAGGGGTCACAGCTTAAGGATAAGGGGGAAATCCTTTAAAACCGAGATGAGAAGAACTTTTTTCACACGGAGAGTGGTGAATCTCTGGAACTCTCTGCCACAGAGGGTAGTTGAGGACAGTTCATTGGCTATATTTAAGAGGGAGTTAGATGTGGCCCTTGTGGCTAAGGGGATCAGGGGGTATGGAGAGAAAGCAGGTACGGGATACTGAGTTGGATGATCAGCCATGATCATATTGAATGGGGGTGCAGGCTCGAGGGGCCGAATGGCCTACTCCTGCACCTAATTTCTATGTTTCTATGTTTCCCTCTCCCTCGACTCTAATAGCCCCTGTCCCACGGTACAAGTTCATTCCAAGAACTCTCCCGAGTTTTAAAAAAAATTCAAACTCATGGTGAGTACAGAGAATGAACGTAGCGGGTACGTCGGAGCTCGGGGACGTCTCTTAGCGCTAACGGCAGGTACTCGGGAAGACTCGCTAACGGCAGGTAAGCACGGGAAGACTCGTGAAGATTTTTCAACAAGTTGAAAAATGTCCACGAGAGCCCCGAGTACCGACGAGCGGCCATTACCATAAATCTCCGAGTTGGAATCAGGGCAAACTCGGGGAGAACTCTTGGAATGAACTCGTACAGTGGGACAGGGCCATCAGTCTGAAGAAAAGGTCTCGACCTGAAACGTCACACTGTTCCTTTTCTCCAGAGATGCTGCCTGACCCGCTGAGTGACTCCAGCTTTTTGTGTCTCCTCAATAGACAATAGGTGCAGGAGGAGGCCATTCAGCCCTTCGAGCCAGCACCGCCAATCAATGTGATCATGGCTGATCATCCCCAATCAGTACCCCGTTCCTGCCTTCTCCCCATATCCCCTGACTCCGCTATATTTAAGAGCCCTATCTAGCTCTCTCTTGAAAGCATCCAGGGAACCGGCCTCCACCGCCCTCTGAGGCAGAGAATTCCACAAACTCACAACTCTCTGTGAGAAAAAGTGTTTCCTCATCTCCATTCTAAATGGCTTACCCCTTATTCTTAAACTGTGTGGCCCCTGGTTCTGGACTCCCCCAACATCGGGAACATGTTTCCTGCCTCTAGCGTGTCCAAGCCCTTAACAATCTTTACCACATATTCCAAGTGTAATTTCTGCAACGATAGTGCCACAAATGTAATATTCATGGATCTATAATATTGCGTTATGATTTTGCTTCAGAGATCTTTTGGCCTCTTTGATTCATTTCCACTTTGCTATTCTGATTTCATTTAAAGATTCGATGAACATTAATACAGATATAATGATTCACGCTCACCTTTGCTCATTGATCCAATAACTAGAGATTTATTTCTGTATAGATTTTGGTCTCTGCATGTTACAAAGGAAGACCTCGCAATCTGTATATGTTTGACATTACTGTCTGTGTCTTTCTAGGTGAGGTCTTGTCAGTGGGTGGGAAAAACACAACTCTGTTTTAGCTTGCAATGTCTTTTTTATGGTCACGGCTGATATTATGCTGAGGTTATATTGCAATTCAGTTCAATTCAATGCAATGATTCTCTACCTAGGTGCAGTGAAATCCTTTTCGCATCATGGGTTGCCAATTGTCCCCGTATTAGCCGGGACATCCCGTACATTGGGCTAAATTGCCCCGTATGGGACCGCTCTTGTCCTGTATTTGACCGCTGCTACTCGGGTCGAGGGGACTGTCCGGCCCCGCCTCACCCGTCCCGACGTAGTGCAGCCCGTGGAGTGCAGCAACAGCAGCAGCAGCGCCTCGCCCGTGGCCCCGTCGGTCAGTCGGCAGCCCGGCCAGCTGTCCGACCTTCGGACCTTCGCTTACCGCCGACACCACCACCACCACCCCTCCTTCTCACGGCCGATCATCGGTTCATGAGTTGGACGGGGCGCCGGACTTTGCGAGCGGCCCGCCCCGGGGCCAAAACTCCTCAGCTGCCCCGCCGGCTGGGCTTTGTGTGCAGTCCAGCACCCGGGGCCAACTCATCATTCACCCAGACACGGCCCAGTCGGTCAACGAATTGCCGTGGGGAATTTGTCCCGTATTTTGATCTTTTGTCCCTTAATTGGGAGTGGGAAAGTTGGCGACCCTGGTGGCCCGCTGAGTCCACACCGTCCAGCGAGCACCCGTTCACAAACTAGTTCTATGCTATCCCACGTTCTCATCCACTCCCTCCGCACGAGGGGACGATACACAGCGGGACAATGAACATACAAACCTGCACGTCTTCGAGATGTGGGAAGAAAATGGAGCATCCGTAGGGAGCCCACGCCGTCAGGGCGAGAACGTGCAAACTCCACACACACACGCACACACGCACGCGCACATGTACACACATGCACGCACACACACACGCACACACACACGCGCACACACACACGCGCGCACGTACACGCGCACACACACACGCACACACACACACATGCACGCACACACGCGCACACACACGCACGCATATACACACGCACACACGCACACGTACACATACACACACGCACACACGTACACACACACATGCACACACACACACGCACGCGCACACACACATGCACACACACACACACACACATGCACACACACACTCACGCGCACACACACGCGCACACACACACGCGCACGCGTACACACACACACGCACGCGCACACACACACACACGCGCACGCACGCACGTACACGCACACACACGCACGCACACACACACATGCGCACACACACACGCGCACACACACGCACACAGTGCCGCAGGTCAGGATCGAACCCGGGTCTCTGGCGCTGTGAGGCAGCAGCTCTACCCGCTGCTCCACAATGCTACTACATTGCCAGCTTATCACCAGCGTCACAGTCCAAAGCGTAGAGACATCAGAGACTACAGCACCATACGCATCATTTTCCAGTGCATTGAAGGTCAGTCTAGTTTAAATTCTTTACCGAAAGCAATTGATCAGCAATAGGTAGACAAAATTCTGGCGAAATCATCGAACCCGGGTCTCTGGCGCTGTGAGGCAGCAGTAACACTCTACACCGCTGCTCCACAACGGGGGCTACAATCTTTACTCCAATTGATGCCAACAAAAATCTGGAGAAATCAGCGGGTTGTCATCATGGTCCAAAGGCGACGTTTCGAGTCAAGACCCTTCTTCAGACTGATGTGAGGATCGGGGGGGGGGGGCGGGAAGAAGAATGGAAGAGGGGGAGCCAGTGGGGGGGGGGGGGGCTGGGAGGGGAGGGAGAAAGCAGGGACTACCTGAAATTAGAGGACAAACCGCTGGCCCAAGCGACGAGGTCTGCTCCTCCAATTTTGGACTCTGGCCATGGAGGAGGCTGGACAGAAAGGTCGGTGCTGGGGAGTTGAAGTGCTGGCCGACTTCAGCCGTGATCAGATTGGATGGCGGTGCTGGCCTGAAGGGCCGAACGGCCTGCTCCTGCACCTTTTGTCCATTGTCTAATTAACCCACAAACCCGCATGCATGATCTTTGGGGTGGGGGGGGGGGGGGGGGTGGAACCGGGGCCCCTGGAGAAACCCCACGCAGGTTCCGGGAGAACGTACATAGAAACATAGAAAACATAGACAATTGGTGCAGGAGTAGAGGCCATTCGGCCCTTCGAGCCTGCACCGCCATTCAATATGATCATGGCTGATCATCCAACTCAGTATCCCGTACCTGCCTTCTCTCCATACCCCCTGATCCCCTTAGCCACAAGGGCCACATCTAACTCCCTCTTAAATATAGCCAATGAACTGGCCTCAACTACCCTCTGTGGCAGAGAGTTCCAGAGATTCACCACTCTCTGTGTGAAAAAAAGTTCTTCTCATCTTCGTTTTAAAGGATTTCCCCCTTATCCTTAAGCTGTGACCCCTTGTCCTGGACTTCCCCAACATCGGGAACAATCTTCCTGCATCTAGCCTGTCCAACCCCTTAAGAATTTTGTAAGTTTCTATAAGACCCCCTCTCAATCTCCTAAATTCTAGAGAGTATAAACCAAGTCTATCCAGTTTTTCTTCATAAGACAGTCCTGACATCCCAGGAATCAGTCTGGTGAACCGTCTCTGCACTCCCTCTATGGCAATAATGTCCTTCCTCAGATTTGGAGACCAAAACTGTACGCAATACTCCAGGTGTGGTCTCACCAAGACCCTGTACAACTGCAGTAGAACCTCCCTGCTCCTATACTCAAATCCTTTTGCTATGAAAGCTAACTGTGAACAAACCCCACCCGCGGTCAGGATCGAACCCGGGACCCTGGTGCTGTGAGGCAGCAACTCTACCGCTGCGCCACCGAAGTGGTTTATGAATTAAATGCAAACCGCGGCCCATTATACGCGGCTGAAGTGATGATAGCTGGTCGTCAGGGGACAACATCAGTGTGTTTCCTGCGGTGAGGAGCGGAGATGTCACCACATGCAGCCCCAAAATGAAATGAAAGGTCTTCCGAGATTGCAACAGCGAGCCATCTCATTTATTTAATGAGTCTGTCTGGTGACCAGCTCATTGTTCTTGTAATCCAGCAGTGACCTGGATAACAATGCAACTCTTTTCCATTGTAAGCTTTACATGGACATAGACATTAGGTGCAGGAGTAGAGGCCATTCGGCCCGTCGAGCCTGCACCGCCATTCAATATGATCATGGCTGATCATCCAACTCAGTATCCCGTACCTGCCGGCTCTCCATACCCCCTGATCCCTTTAGCCACAAGGGGCACATCTAATGACCCTGTCCCACTTAGGAAACCTGAACGAAAACCTCTGGAGACTTTGCGCCCCACCCAAGGTTTCCATGCAGTTGCCGGAGGTTTTTGTCAGTCTCCCTACCTGCTTCCACCACCTGCAACCTCCGGCAACCACCTGCAACCTCCGGGAACTGCACGGAAACCTTGGGTGGGGCGCAAAGTCTCCAGAGGTTTCCGTTCAGGTTTCCTAAGTGGGACGGGGGGCATTACTCCCTCTTAAATATAGCCAATGAACTGTGGCCTCAGCTACCTTCTGTGGCAGAGAATTCCACAGATTCACCACTCTCTGTGTGAATTTTTTTTTTCTCATCTCGGTCCTAAAAGATTTCCCCCTTATCCTTAAACTGTGACCCCTAGTTCTGGACTTCCCCAACATCGGGAACAATCTTCCTGCAGCTAGCCTGTCCAACCCCTTAAGAGAATTCAATGGGCCAAGGTGAGCAGAAGGTCATATAAAGTCATTAGGAATAGTAGAATTAGGCCATTCGGCCCATCAAGTCTACTCTGCCATTCAATCATGGCCCATCTATCCCTCCCTCCTAACCCTATTCTCCTGCCTTCTTCCCATAACCTCTGACACCCGTACTATCTATCTCTGCTTTAAATCTATCCACTGAGTTTTGTAGCCTCCACAGCCGTCTGTGGCAAAGAATTCCACAGATTCACCACCCTCTGACCAAAGAAATTTCTCCTCATCTCCTTCTTCAACTCTCCCAAGAGTAGAAACATCCTCTCCACATCCACTCTATCCAAGTCTACCTGGGGCGGCATGGTGGCGCAGCGGTAGAGTTGCTGCCTGACAGCGCCGGAGACCCGGGTTCGATCCCGACTACGGGTGCTGTCTGTGCGGAGTTTGCACGTTCTCCCCGTGACCCGCGTGGGTTTTCTCCGGGATCTCCGGTTTCCTCCCACGCTCCAAAGACGTGCGGGTTTGTAGGTTAATTGGCTTCGGTGAAAAATTGTAAACGGTTGCCAGTGTGTGTACGAGTGCGGGGATCGCTGGTCGGCGCGGACCCGGTGGGCCGAAGGGCCTGTTTCCGCGCTGTAACTCCAAACTAAACTAAAACTAAACTTTATTCATTTCTCAAGAAGTAATTCAATGATATGGAACAGATTTGATTTCCTCCCGTGCTACGTATTTGAAAACTATTTGCTGGCATCTCCGCTGTAGTGTGGAAATTCGATCAGGCCCTTCCTGAAGGGAGATGTTATTGCGGCTACGAATAGACGCAAGATGCTGGAGTAACTCAGAGGGTCAGGCAGCATCTCTGGAGAAAAGCTTCAATCGAGACCCTTCTTCAACATCACCCGTCCCTTCTCTCCGGAGACGCTGCCTGTCCCGCTGAGTTACTCCAGCATTTTGGTGTCTATCTTCGGTGTAAACCAGCATCTGCAGTTCCTTCCTACACAAACCCTGGGAGGTTTAGTTCAGTTTAGAGGCACAGCATGGAAACAGGCCCTTCAGCCCATCGAGTCCGCGCTGACCAATGATCACCCGCATCCACTCCCTACACACTAAGGGCAACTTACAGAGGGCCAATTGATCTACAAACCCGCAGGTATCCAACACTCCATAGATGTGCGGGTTTGTAGGGTAATTTTGGTTAGATAAAACTGTGAATTGTTCCTAGTGTGTAGGATAGTGTTAGTGTACGGTGTGGTCGCTGGTAGACGTGGACTAGGTGGGCCGTAAGGCCTGTTTCCGCACGATATCGCAATTCACTGGAATTTAGAAGGATGAGAGGAGTTCTTACAGAAACATATAACAATTCTTAAGGGATTGGACAGGCTAGAGGCAGGAAAAATGTTCCCCATGTTGGGGGAGTCCAGAACCAGGGGTCACACACAGTTTAAGAATAAGGGGTCGGCCATTTTGGACTGTGATGAGGAAAATCTTTTTCATCCAGAGAGTTGTGGATCTGTGGAATTCTCAGCCACGGAAGGCAGTGGAGGCCGATTCACTGGATGTTTTCAAGGGAGAGGTATTAAGGGGCTGTCCCACTGTACGAGGTAATTCAAGAGTTCTCCCGAGTTATCCCTGATTCGAACTCGGAGAATTACGGTAATGGCCGCTCGTAGGTACTCGGGGCTCTCGTGGACATTTTTCACAGTGCTGAAAAAACGTCACGAGTTTCCACGTTTCCCGAGTACCTGCCGTTAGCGTTACGAGCAGCGACGAGATATCCACGAGCTCCGACGTACCCGCTACGTACATTCCACGTACTTACCACGAGTTTGATTTTTTTTAAAACTCGGGAGAGCTCTTGAATTGGCTCGTACAGTGGGACAGCCCCTTTAGATACAGCTCTTTGGGCAAATGGAATCGAGGGATATGGGGAGAAAGCAGGAACGGGGTACTGATTGGGGATGATCAGCCATGATCACATTGAATGGCGGTGCTGGCTCGAAGGGCCAAATGGCCTACTCCTGCACCTATTTTCTATGTTTCTAGGTTTTTAAAAATTCTAAAAATGCTGTGACCTCTGTATCTGGACTCTCCCACTAGTGGAAACTTCCTCTCCACATCCACTCCATGCAGGTCTGGATCCCATTACTACTGAGCTTTGAAGCCAGATCCCGATACACCTGCGGGTCTAGACATCAGAATGCTTCACCAGGCCCTACAGTGTCAGAGACAGCATAAGTGGCCTGTTTCTGCTTTGCACGTTGTATATAATCGAGTGCAGGTTTTACATTCCTCCCCATCCATTCTGGGAGCTGGCCCAAACTTTTAAATACTTTACACAGACACAAAGAATGCTGGAGTAACTCAGCGGGACAGACAGGATCTCTGGGGAGAAGGAGTAGGTGAGGGAAAGGGAATCGGTTTCAGGCTGAGGCCCTTCTCCAGACTTCTTCAGATCTTTCGCCAGAGATGCTGCCTGTCCCGCTGAGTTACTCCAGCATTTTGTGGTTTAAACCAGCATCTGCAGTTCCTTCCGACACATTTAGACAATAGACAATAAGTGCAGGAGTAGAGGCCATCCGGCCCTTCGAGCCAGCACCGCCATTTAATGTGATCATGGCTGATCATCCCCAATCAGTACCCCGTTCCTGCCTTCTCCCCATATCCCCTGGCTCCGCTATCTTTAAGAGCCCTATCTAGCTCTCTCTTGAAAGCACCCAGAGAACCGGCCTCCACCGCCCTCTGAGGCAGAGAATTCCACAGACTCACAACTCTCTGTGAGAAAAAGTGTTTCCTCGTCTCCGTTAAAACTTTATACTAAAGTTTTAACTAAAGAGTTACTGCATGGAAACTCAAATAAGGTCGTCTCTCCATTTCGATTAGTTTAGTTTAGTTTAGAAATACAGTGTGCAAACAGGCCCTTCGGTCAACTGATTCCGTGCTGACCAGTGATCACCCGCTGTATTCTATGTACTAGGGACTATTTACATTTAACCTGCAAAGTCTGAAGAAGGGTCTCGACCCGAAACGTCACCTATTCCTTTTCACTAGAGATGCTGCCTGTACCCGCTGAGTTACTCCAGCGTTTTGTGTCTGTCTTCGGTGTAAACCAGCATCTGCAGTTCCTCCCCACGCAACCTACGAACCTGCACGTCTTTGGAGTGCGGAGGGAAACTGGAGCACCCGGGGAGAAATCCGACGCGGGTCACAGGGGAACACGTGCAAACGCCGTACAGACAAGCGCCCGTAGTCAGGATGGAACCCGGGTCTCTGGCGCTGAGAGGCAGCAGCTCTACCCCGATAGTAGCTGTGAATTCTTTCGAATCTTTCCGGCTTTAAATTTATTCCCACACAGCCGTGGTCATTTATTGTAACAATTATGTGGTTTCCCACAGAGGGAGAGACACGTAATTACATCTTCGGAGGGGGCCAGTTAACTAGGCCAGTTCAACGTGCAGTCGAAATCACTTTCAATTATTCACAATTTAGGAGGATGAGGGGCGATCTTATAGATGTGTACAAAATCATGAGAGGAATAGATCGGGTAGACAGACGCACAGAGTCTCTTGCCCAGAGTAGGGGAATCGAGGACCAGAGGACATAGGTTTAAGGTGAAGGGGGGAAAAAATGTTATAGGAATCTGAGGGGTAACTTTTGGAGCGAGCTGCCAGATGAGGTGGTTGAGGCTGGGACTATCCCAACGTTTAAAAAATAGGTGTTTAAGAAGGAACTGCAGATGCTGGAAAATCAAAGGTACACAAAAATGCTGGAGAAACTCAGCGGGTTCAGTCTGAAGAAGGGTTTCGGCCCGAAACGTTGCCTATTTCCTTTGCTCCATAGATGCTGCTGCACCCGCTGAGTTTCTCCAACATTTTTGTCTACCTTTAAAAAACAGGTACTTGGATCGGACAGGTTTAGAGGGATACGGGACTAGCTTGCATTGGGCATCTTAGCCAGTATGGATGAATTGGGCCGAAGGGCCTGTTTCTATGCAGATGGAATATAGTGTAACAAAGTGTGGAGTCATGCATTCTGGTAGTAGGAACTATTTTCTAAATGGGGAGAGAATCCAGAAATCGGAGGTTGCAAAGGGACTTGGGAATGCTGGTGCAGGATTCCCACAAAGTTAATCTGCAAGTCGAAGTGGTAGTAAAGAAAGCAAACTCAATGCTAGCATTTATTTCAAGAAGGCTTGTATACA
The DNA here is from genome assembly GCF_028641065.1 of Leucoraja erinaceus. Classification (NCBI taxonomy): domain Eukaryota; kingdom Metazoa; phylum Chordata; class Chondrichthyes; order Rajiformes; family Rajidae; genus Leucoraja; species Leucoraja erinaceus. The sequence continues at coordinate 29,207,715 of NC_073401.1, forward strand.
AAAACAGGGATGTAACGCTGAGACTCTATAAGGCGCTGGGTCAGAGCACATTTGGAATATTGTGAGCCAATTTTGGGCACCATATCTGAGGAAGGATGTGCTGTCTCTGGAGGAGGTTTACAAGAATGATCCCCGGAGTGAGTGGGTTGACCTAAGATGAGCGTTTGTCGGCACTGGGCCTGTACTCACTGGAGTTTAGAAGAAGAGGGGGGGGGACCTCATTGAAACTTACAGAATAGTGAAAGGCTTGGATAGAGTGGATGTGGAGAGGATGTTTCCACTAGTGGGAGAGTCTCAGACCAGAGGTCACAGCCTCAGAATTAAAGGACGTTCTTTTAGGAAGGTGATGAGGAGGAATTTCTTTAGTCAGAGGGTGGTGAATCTGTGGAACAGATTCATTGCCACAGACGGCTGTGGAGGCCACAAGTCAGTGGATATTTTTAAGGCAGAGATGGATAGATTTTTGATTAGTGCGGGTGTCAGAGGTTATGGGGAGAAGGCAGGAGAATGGGGTTAGGAGGGAGAGATAGATCAGCCTTGATTGAATGGGCTGAACGGCCTAAATCTACACCTATTCCTGATGAACTTATGACCTATGAAGAGTTTAGGAAGATTAGGGCCGAAGGGCCTGTTGCCATGGTCTATGAGTCCACCATAGGCCAGGCTGCTTGGGGATCTGCGCTGTGATTTCATTCCCAATTTTCTGTCGACTTTGTTGTTTATTTATGAAACGTTTGTTCTCCCTTGAAGCGTTGGGGAAATATATGGTAATGTCGTCTGAAGTGCGATTCAACCTTAATTAGGTTTGACTGATTTCAATAGTTGCTTACCAAAGGCCCCAGGCCCGTCTAACAAGCTCAGCTCGTTACAACAGCCACAGCAACTCGCCTTGCATCAGCTTCGAAGAGCCCTCCCAAGGCTGAGAGAGAGACACAGAGTGTTAGAGTAACTCATCAGGTCCTATCAAGGGTCTCCAGCCCCAAACGTCACCCATTCCGTTTCTCCAGAGATGCTGCCTGGCCCGCTGAGTTACTCCAGCACGTTGTGTCTTTTTTTAGTTTAGTTTAGTTTAGTTTAGAGATACAGCGGGGAAACAGGCCCTTCGGCCCCACCGGGTCCGTGCCGACCAGCGATCCCCGCACACTAACACTATCCTGCACACACACTAGGGACGATTTACGCTTACACCAAGCCGATTAACCTACAAACCAGCACGTCTTTGGAGCGTGGGGGGAAACCGAAGTTCTCGGAGAAAACCCACGCAGGTAAAGGCACGGGGAGAATGTGCAAACTCCGTACAGACAGCACCCGCTGCTGGGATCGAACCCGGATCTCTGGCGCTGCGAGCACTGCAAGGCAGCAACTCTACCGCTGTGCATTACATTCCTCAGTACCATCCATTCTGGGAGCTCGCCCAAACATTTAAAACTTTATACAGACACAAAAAAAATGCTGGAGTAACTCAGCGGGACAGGCAGCGTCTCTGGAGAGAAGGAGGAGGTGAGGGAAAAGGAATCAGTGCCAGGCCGAGACCCTTCTCCAGACTCTTCTCCAGACTCTTCTCCAGAGATGCTGCCTGTCCCGCTGAGTTACTCCAGCATTCTGTGGCACTATCTTTTGTTTAAACCAGCATCTGCAGTTCCTTCCGACACATTTAAAACTTTAAACTAAAGAGTTACTGCATGGAAACTCAAATAATGGTCGTCTCTCCATTCCGGTTAGTTTAGTTTAGTTTAGTTTAGTTTAGTTTAGTTTAGAAATACAGTGTGGAAACAGGCCCTTCGGCTAACTGAGTCCATGCAGACCAGTGATCACCCGTATACTAGCTCCATTCTATGCACTGGGGGCAATATACATTAACCTACACGTCTGAAGAAGGGTCTCGACTCGAAACGTTACCTAGGTTTAGAAGATTTGGGCCGAATGGCCTGTTGCCATGCTCCATGAGTCTACCATAGGCCAGGCTGCTGGGGATCTGCGCTGTGATTTCATTCCCAGGTTTTTGTCGACTTAGCTGTTTATATGGTAATGTTGTCTGTAGTGCGATTCAACCTTAATTAGGTTTGACTGATTTCAATAGTTGCTTACCAAAGGCCCCAGGCCCGTCTAACAAGCTCAGCTCGTTACAACAGCCACAGCAACTCGCCTTGCATCAGCTTCGAGGAGCCCTCCCTAGGCTGAGAGAGAGATACACACAGGGTGCTAGAGTAACTCATCAGGTCTGATCAAGAGTCTCCAGCCCCAAACGTCACCCACTCCGTTTCTCCAGAGATGCTGCCCAGCCCGCTGAGTTACTCCAGCACTTTGTGTCTTTTTTTTAGTTTGGTTTAGTTAAAAGATACAGCGCGGAAACAGGCCCTTCGGCCCCACCGAGTCCGTGCCGACCAGCGATCCCCCTCCACACTAACACTACCCTGCAATTTACCCCAATACCAAGCCAATGAACCTACAAACCCGCAAGTCTTTGGAGTGTGGGAGGAAACCGAAGATCTCGGAGAAAACCCACGCAGGTCACTGGGAGAACATGCAAACTGCGTTCAGACAGCACCCGTAGTCGGGATCGAACCCGGGTCTCTGGCGCTGTGAGGCAGCAACTCTACCGCTGCGCCACTTTGTAACATTTACCAAGCCAATTAATTTACAAAGGTAGACAAAAATGCTGGAGAGACTCAGCGGGTGCAGCAGCATCTATGGAGCGAAGGAAATAGGCAACGTTTCGGGACGAAACCCTTCCGGGTTTCGGCCCGAAACGTTGCCTATTTCCTTTTTGGTTTCGTCCCGAAACGTTGCCTATTTCCTTCGCTCCATAGATGCTGCTGAACCTGCTGAGTTTCTCCAGCATTTTTTGTCTACCTTCGATTTTCCAGCATCTGCAGTTCCTTCTTAAACAATTAACTTACAAACCTGTACGTCTCTGGAGCGTGTGAAGTAATGTCTGAAATTAGTTTCGTCTTTATCGTGTTATCTTTAAACCTTAGGCTTTAGAGACACAGCGCGGGAAACAGGCCTTTCGGCCCAGCGAGTCCGCGCCGGCCAGCGATCGCCCCGTACCCCAGGCACGTGCCGTGAGTAATTACTCAGAGTAGGCAGTCAGTCGGCTTTTAAAAAAAAATCTTAAACCGTGCATGCGCAGATTGTTCTCTCCTTTAAAAATTAAAAATAAAAATAAGTCAAGGGCCTGTCCCACCAGCATGCGACCTGCTTGCGGCGAGCGCGACCAAACCGGAAGCGGGAAGTCCGCGCGTGACCTACGCCGATTGAGCTCGCAGGTCACGGGTTGGTGACCTGTTTTCCGGAGCTCCCGCGGCAACAGCTGCGTCCGCTGGACTGGAGGGCGGCAGCTTCGTCCGCCCCGGGCCGCGGAGTTCGAACCGGCCCGTTCGCGGAGCACGGTTGAGCCGCGGGGACTTACTCACCATCACCCGGCGGGGTCACCACAACGGAGGCCTGGATCGCCTCAACACAGAGGGAGAACAAGGGGAGAAGAGACGTTTTGCCTCCATCACAGTGAGGAGGTGCCTGGTGAACTCACTGTGGTGGGCGTTAAATTGTGTTAATTGTGTGTCTTTTGTCATGACCGCAGGCAACGAAATTTCGTTCAGATCGAAAGATCTGAATGACAATAAAGGAACCTAATCTAATCTAATTTCTCACTCCCAACTCACCCAATGTTGGCAGCCCTGGGGGAGAGGAGAGGACATTGAGGGGGACTGGACGGGAGGGGGGACGTGGTTACAGAAGGTCAAAATACAGCATATAACTGATGCCCATAAGGGGGGCCTGTGGTTAGATTCCCATTTACAGGTGCCCTCCCCTAAATCCCATTTACAGGTGCCCTCCCCTAAATCCCATTTACAGGTGCCCTCCCCTAAATCCCATTTACAGGTGCCCTCCTCTAAATCCCATTTACAGGTGCCCTCCCCTAAATCCCATTTACAGGTGCCCTCCCCTAAATCTCATTTACAGGTGCCCTCCTCTAAATCCCATTTACAGGTGCCCTCCTCTAATTCACCATTTAAAAGATGATCGCAAAATGTAAATTAGATAATATTGTTCTGATAATAATAATCTGATTAGCAGAGGTTCGGGTCTCGAGACCCTTGTTCAGGCTGAAAGTCCGGGAGAGATATGGGTGAATAAAAGATGTACAAAAAAGTAACAATGTGATAACGGAAACAGGCCATTGCTGGGTGAGAACAAGCTGGTGCGAGGGAGAGCGAGAGAGAGAGGGGGGAGGGGAGGGGAGGGGAGAATGCCAGGGCAGCCTGAAGTGTGCAATCCCCGCACACTAACACTATCCTGAAATTCCTACTTGTAGTAGTACTGAGTAAACACAGCACTCTGTCCGTAATATAATAAACAAGAAATAAATGCACCACAGAACCAGATTTCATCCTGAATACGGGTGCTGTCTGTACAGTATTTGTACATTCTCCCTATGACCACATAGGTTTTAGCCGGATATTCCAGTTTCACCCACATCCCAAAAGAATGTGAACGTGTAAATTGTCCCTGGGGTGTAGGATAGAACTGGTGTCGGGTAGATTGCTGATCAGCGTGGACTTGGTGGGCCGAAGGGCATGTTTTCATATATATAAAATATATATTATGATATAATATTATACATATTATGTGTGTTTTACATATATACCTTAATTTCATTGAACCATATACTTGGTTGAATATGTGGCATTATTTTCGTCTTGTTTCTATAGTCAAAGGGTAAGGTTGATTGATTTATTTGTGCAGAACAGTGATGGAAGTCCGACTCCGCTTGCCTTGTTTCTAAGTTTTTTTTCCTCTATTCCATACCTGAATATAGTGTGGAATGTAATTAGGAATGTAATTTAGCCTAACCTTATTTATACCTAATCCAATTTAAAGCATAAATATTGCATTCAAGTGTAAGTTAAAAAACTTGCTACAGTATGCACCAGATTGCACAATTTCAAGCTGAAAAATGCAAAAAGCTCCCTACTGTAGGAGGGGCACCCTCTACGCACACCCCTCCTCCCCCACCCCCCCCCCCAAGGTCGCTGCAACAAAACACCCTTGCAATTTCTCACTCTCAACTCTCACCCAATGTTGGCAGCCCTGCTCTAGTTCGTGATGTAATTTCATGATCAAAGTGCCTTATAAAAGCCTCAGCATTGCGTCCCATTCTACTTTGCTTCCTGTTGGTGACTTGGCTGCTCCAAGAATATCTCGACGTGAGACCGTCTCTGGTTCCCTGGAGCCTTTGGAAAGAGCGAGCAGGGGGGAGGAAGGAGTTGAGGGTGATGGTGTTGACAGGGTTGACAGGGTCACGGTCTCACAGGTGTTTGTGTGGTGTCTTGGACAAGCTGCAGTCACATTGATTAGACTGGAGCTGCAAGGACGTGTGTCAGGGTGTGTTTGTCTCACCTCACAACCTGCAAAGAGGTTCCACTTTATGTAAAAGGAACAAGCGCTAGTTGGCAGGCACGGTGGCGCAGCGGTAGAGTTGCTGCCTTACAGCCCTTACAGCTCCAGAGACAATAGATAATAGGTGCAGGAGTAGGCCATTCGGCCCTTCGAGCCAGCACCGCCAGTCAATGTGATCATGGCTGATCATCCCCAATCAGTACCCCGTTCCTGCCTTCTCCCCATATCCCCTGACTCCGCTATCTTTCAGAGCCCTATCTAGCTCTCTTGAAAGCATCCAGAGAACCGGCCTCCACCGCCCTCTGAGGCAGAGAATTCCGCAGACTCACCACTCTCTGTGAGAAAAAGTGTTTCCTCGTCTCCGTTCTAAATGGCCTACCCCTTATTCTTAGACACAGGCTCGATCCCGACTAAAGGTTCTTGTCTGTACGGAGTTTGTACGTTTGCCCCGTGACCTGCGTGGGTTTTCTCCGCGATCTTTAGTTTCCTCCCACACTCCAAAAGACGTGTAGCTCTGTAGGTTAATTGGCTTGGTATAAAATGTAAAAAATTGTCCCTAGTGTGTGTGTAGGATAGTGTTAGTGTGCGGGGATCGCTGGTCGGCGCGGACTCAGAGGGCCAAACGGGGCCTGGTTCCACGCTGTATCTCTAGACTAAACCAAAAATGATACGAGTTCGCTGCTTGACATGATTTAAAGTTTGCCGAGGATGTTGTGCAGGACTTGCGGGCCTAAGCTACTGGATACAAAGAAAGTTTCGAGCAAGCAGCTGATCTTGAGATTAAGATCATAAGGTCACGTGAGGCCTCTTTTAGAGTATTGTGTTCAGTTCCGGGCACCGAGAGATGTTGTCAAGCTGGAAAGGGCGCAGAGATTTCCGAGGATGTTGCCGGGACCCGAGGGGCCTGAGCTACAGGGAGAGGTTGAGCAGGCTGGGGCTCAATTCCTTGGAGCGCAGGAGGATGAGGGGTGATCTTATTGAGGTGTACAAAATCATGAGAGGAATAGATCGGGTAGATGCATAGGGTCTTTCTTTGTATGGCTTTGTAAATATTTGATTAGTGTATAAATGTAAATAATTTGGTGTACATATGGTGTACATATAGCTGCCGGTGTACATATGGTGTACATATAGCTGCTAAATTTGTATAAGATAATTATAAGCAGTTGAATAAGGGGTGGGAATTAATAAGCCTTGGCTTCTTCCTGCTCCTTTTTGGACACATACGATATCATTTATTTATAGATATTATTTATGACTGAATATTCTTGTTTTGTTTTATGTATGCTGTTGCACACTTAGAAATTAGGTGCAGGAGTAGGCCATTCGGCCCTTCGAGCCTGCACCGCACTTGCTTTTTATTCTTTTATTTCGCTGGAAATAAAGAATTAAAGAAGAACCTAAACTAAGCTAAGGCTAAATGATGGAACTCCGAATCAAAACACCATTACCCTGCATAGACTCGACATGTTGTGGGATTTCCATTTCGCGAGGATGTTTGCAGCCTTGGAGAGGTTTCCTGTTGAACTCCTGCAGGAAACTCTTGAACGTTTCCTGGATATTGTTAGTTTTGCTTCAGTTGTTTTTGTTGTCACACCTCTCGAGGTACCATAGGAAGCTGTTTTGTTGCGTGCTACCCAGTCCAGTAGCAGACTACACATGCTTACAATCCAGCCGTCCACAGTGTACAGATACAGGATTAAAGGGCATCGAAATAAAGTCCAGTATTCAAGACTTGGGAAGATCTCGACCCGAAAAGTCACCCGTTCCTTCTCTCCAGAGACGCTGCCTGTCCCGCTGAGTTACTCCAGCATTTTGGGTCTATCTTCAGTTTAAACCAGCATCTGCAGTTCCTTCTTACACAAAGTCCGATTAAAGACAGTTTGAGTGTCTCCAATGAGGTAGATGGGAGGTCAGGACTGCTCTTTAGTTTGTGGTGGGATGGTTCAGTTGTCTGATAACAGCCGGGAAGAAACTGTCCCTGAATCTGGAGGTGTGTGTGCGTTTTCACACTTCTGTGCCTCTTGCCCGATGGGAGAGGGGAGAAGAGGGAGTGGCCGGGGTGAGACTGGTCCTTGATGATGCTGCTGGCCTTGCCGAGGCAGCGTGAGGTGTAGATGGAGTCAATGGAAGGGAAGTCGGTTTGTGCGATGGGTCTGGGCTGCGTCCACAATTTGCTGCAATTTCTCGCGGTCTTGGATGGAGCTGTTCCCAAACCGTGCTGCGATGCGTCCCGATAAAATGCTTTCCACAGTAGATCCATGTTTGATCGAACTGAGGCCACTCCGCTGGTCTTGGTGGGGAGTGTACCGGGATTTCAAATTTGCTCGTTTAGTTTAGAGATACAGCGCGGAAACAGGCCCTTCGGCCCACCAAGTCCGCGCCGACCAGCGCTCCCCGCGCACTAACACTATCCTACACACACTAGGGATAATTTAAGATTCAAGATTCAAGAGATTTTATGCCATGTGTCCCAGATAGGACAATGAAATTCTTGCTTTGCTTCAGCACAACAGAACATAGCAGGCATGAATACAGAACAGATCAGTGTGTCCATATACCATTGAATATATATATACACACATAAATAAAGACATAAAGTGCAGTGGGCTATTGAAGTTCAGATTTTTGTTTCAGTTGAGTTTAATAGCCTGATGGCTGTGGGGAAGTAGCTATTTCTGAACCTGGATGTACCAGATTTCAGGCTCCTGTACCTTCTACCTGAAGGTAGCAGGGAGATGAATGTGTGGCCAGGATGGTGTGGGTCCTTGATGATGCTGCCAGACCTTTTGAGGCAGCGACTGCGATAAATCCCCTCGATGGTGGGGAGGTCAGAGCTGATGATGGACTGGGCAGTGTTTAATTTACCCTTTAAACAAGCCAATTAACCTACAAACCTATCTAAACCAAAGATGGAGACACAAAGGGCGGGACTAACACAGCGGGACGGGCAGCATCTCTGGAGAGAAGGAAACGGGCCACGTTTTTCGGGACGAGACCCTCCTTCAGACGGGACCAAAACGTCACTCATTCCTTCTCTCCAGAGACGTTGCCTGGCCCGCTGAGTTAGTCCCGCTGAGATGAGAACGAGAGATCAGGACTTTGCGATAATGGCCACATCCTCCATGTGGTTTGGTAACCAACTAAATAAACCTCTCGGTTTCGCAACTGGCTTGGCTCGTTTGATGTGTGGGATTGCTCTTTAATTGAATCCAGCCCCTTCCTGCCTTCAATCATTATTAAATGCTGCCTCACAGTCGCTGTTTTAATTCCTTCTGCGGGCTACTCTGCAGCGATCAAAGTCAGATGTCCTTCCCTCTGCATAGTAGACTCATGGTAGTCGAGTCAGACAGCCCTTCGGCCCAACCTGTCCATGCCGGCCCTCTACGCTAGTCCCACCTACCGGCATTTGGGCCCGTATCTCCTCTAAACCAAAGATCTTATTCCGCTATAAGATCTTTGCTCTAAACCTTCTGAACCAGTTCAATCTGGGCCAACAGCAGGCTGGTGGGAGTAGCATTGATGGGGCACGCTGGGTTGGCATTGGCAAGATGGGCCGAAGGGCCTGTTTCCACACCGTCGGACTCTATGACGAGAGTCTTCTAAAGTGGGGTCTGCAGAGATGATCTCAATGTGGCACAAGGGGCCCAGCAGGGGGGGTTGGGGGGGGAAGGGTGGGGTGGTGGGGGCGCCGAGAATGGAGGGGGACCCAATGAGGGGGGCCGCCTGCTGTTCGTAGACCTGCTTCGTAGATCAGACCAGAGATAGACCCAAAATGCTGGAGTTACTCAGCGGGACAGGCAGCATCTTTGGAGGTGATGTTTCCGGTCACTAGTGATAGGAGCAGAATTAGGCCATTCGGCCCATCAAGTGTACTCCGCCATTCAATCATGGCCGATCTACCTCTCCCTCCAAACCCCATCGTCCTGCCTTCTCCCCATAACCCCTGATACCCGCACTAATCAGGAATCTGTCTGTATCCACCTTAAAAATATCCACTGACTTGGCCTCCACTGTCCATTCTTAAAGATTTGACAGACAGCTTTTTCACCCAATGGGCGGTGCGTGTATGGAACGAGCTGCCAGAGGAGGTAGTTGAGGCAGGGACTATCACAACATCTCTTGTTTTCAAGAGAGAGTTAGATTTACTCTCTTGAGTATCTCTAAGGGCTAGCGGAGTCAGGGGATATGGGGAGAAAGCAGGAACGGGCTACTGATTTTGGATGATCAGCCATGATCACATTGTATGGTGGTGCTGGCTCGAAGGGCCGAATGGCCTAATCTTGCACCTATTTTCTACGCTTCTGACCTGTAGAAGACATTTGGAAAGTCTGAAGAAGGGTCTCGACCCGAAACGTCACCTATTTCCTTCGCTCCATTGATGCTGCCTCACCTGCTGAGTTCCTCCAGCATTTTTGTCTACCTTTGATTTTTCCAGCATCTGCAGTTCTTGTCTACCTTTGATTTTTCCAGCATCTGCAGTTCTTTCTTAAACATTTGGAGAATGGAGCAGCTGGGCTTGTACACTCTGGAGTTTAGAAGGATGAGAGGATATCTCATTGAAACATATAAGATTGTTAAGGGTTTGGACATGCTAGAGGCATTAAACATGTTCCCAGTGTTGGGGGAGTCCAGAACCAGGGGCCACAGTTTAACAATAAGGAGTAAGCCTTTTAGAACGGAGACGAGGAAACATTTTTTCTCACAGAGAGTGGTGAGTCTGTGGAATTCTCTGCCTCAGAGGGCGGTGGAGGCCGGTTCTCTGGATGCTTTCAAGAGAGAGCTCGATAGGGCTCTTAAAGATAGCGGAGTCAGGGGATACGGGGAGAAGGTAGGAACGGGGTACTGATGGATAGCTAAGTCTGAAGAAGGGTTTTGGCCCGAAACGTCGCCTATTTCCTTCGCTCCATAGATGCTGCTGCACCCGCTGAGTTTCTCCAGCAATTTTGTGTACCTACGGGGTACTGATTGTGGATGATCAGACATGATTACATTGAATGGCAGTGTTGGCTCGAAGGGCCGAATGGCCTACTCCTTCACCTATTGTCTATTGACAGTACATGGATAGGACAGGTTTAGAGGGATATGGGCGGGTAGATGGGGCATTTTGGACGAGTTGAGATGACGAGCCTGTTTCCGTGCTGTAGGGAAACTGATGGATCTTAAATCAATTCAATCATTTAATGCCCGCCAGCTCTTTAATCCCAGATTTGACTTTATTAACCAAGTTTAGAATGTCCTGTGGCAGTAATGGGATTGAGGTTGTGATGACATTAATCCGGGCGTGCGTGCACTGATTAGTAAAACCTGACCGTAAAGTCCAAATCCGTGGAGCAGCTGGTGACAGAAGAGCTGACCCACCTGGACCACCGACAGCGAACTCAGCGCGGGACGTGCGCTGAACTGGGGTAAAGGTCCCGTCCCACTTCACGATTTTTTTCGGCGACCGCTGGCGTCATATCGGTGTCGCCAAAAGATTTTGAACGTTCCAAAACTCAGCGACGACAAAAAAAACGGGACCCTTGAAAACCCCGCGTGGGTTTTCTCCGGGTGCTCCGGTTTCCTCCCACACTCCGAAGACGTACAGGTTTGTAGGTTAATTGGTGTAGATGTAAATTGCCTTGAGCCTGTGCCTGTGTGTGTGTGTGTGTGTGTGTGTGTGTGTGTGTGTGTGTGTGTGTGTGTGTGTGTGTGTGTGTGTGTGTGTGTGTGTGTGTGTGTGTGTGTGTGTGTGTGTGTGTGTGTGTGTGTGTGTGGTAGGATAGTGTTAGTGCGCGGGGGATCGCTGGTCGGCGGGACTCGGTGGGACGAAGGCCCTGTTTCCGCGCCGTAAATCTGAACCACCCTTTTTGTGAAAAGCGAAACTCTGGGGAAAAAAATGCTCTCTCGCCCCTCTGTCAATTGATTCCTGCCACCTCTTTTCATTCTACTTTAGGAATACCGCCAATAACTAACCTGAGGACCTGAGGGCCATTTTTTCCTTTATGTCGACTCCACAAATAGACTTCTTTGATGCATGTGTCAGAACCGTAGCTAGAAGCTTTTCACACGGCAATGGGAAAGTGATAGCCTTTCACCAGAGCCAGCGAGCTGAGCAAGTATGTTTATCTCCTCTGTCAACCTAATACACTTTGGACTACTCCTTGCTGTAGGTGTAATGTAACACAACGCTGATATGAAAACATTTGGAGAGTCCACAGGGGGGGGGTGGGTGTGGAGGAGAGAGAGTGCCAATTTAAAGAACACAAGAGGCCATTGTCAGCCCAAGAGTTCGAAGTTTAAAAGGGCCCGTCCCACTTGGGCAACATTTTCGGAGACAGCCCGAAAATAAGTTGTCGCGGCGTGGTCGGGGAGCGTGACGCGGGGTGACACGTGTAGTGACGCGCGGTGTCTCCCTGTCGCCCCTGGATTTTGGAATGTTCAAAACCTCCAGGCGACATCTGGGGTGCCTGATCATGCCGTGCGCCCTGACACACGCTGACGTGCGCTGCCCTGCGGGTGACTCCTCGTGACGCGGGTATATAAAACGCAGACTTATCCATTAAAAAGATTAACAAGGGTTTGGACACGCTAGAGGCAGGAAACATGTTCCCGATGTTGGGTCGAGTCCAGAACCAGGGGCCAAACACAGTTTAAGAATAAGGGGTAAGCCATTTAGAACGGAGACGAGGAAACACTTTTTCACACAGTGAGTGGTGACTCTGTGGAATTCTCTGCCTCAGAGGGCGGTGGAGGCCGGTTCTCTGGATGCTTTCAAGAGAGAGCTAGATAGGGCTCTTAAAGATAGCTGGCTCGAAGGGCCAAATGGCCTACTCCTGCACCTATTGACTATTGACCCGGTGCAGGCTCCACAGGCCCAGGGGTCCCTTTGCTTCTATATATGTACATATCTATAAGGATGTTGCCAGGACTCAAGGGACTGGGCTACAGGGAAGGTTTAAGCAGGCAAGGACTTTATTCCTTCGAGTGAATGAGGATGAGGGGAGATCTTATAGAGGTGCACCAAATGATGAGAGGAAGACCCACAGAGTCTCTTGCCCAGAGTAGGGGAACCAGAGGACATGGGTTTAAGGTGAGGGGTGAAAGGTTTAATAGGAACCTGAAGGGTCATCATTTTACACAAAGGGTGATGTTGGTATAGAACTGGCTGCCAGAGGAGGCAGTTGAGGCAGGGAATATCACTTTTGAGAAACATTCGGGTAGATAGGTGGATAGGGCAGGTTTGGAGGGATATGGGCCAAACGCAGGAGGGCGGGACCAGCATAGGTGGGGGCAAGTTTAGGCCAATGGACAATAGGTGCAGGAATAGAGGCCATTTGGCCCTTCGATCCAGCACCGCCATTCAAAGTGATCGTGGCTGATCATCCCCAATCAGTACCCCGTTCCTGCCTTCTCCCCATATCCCCTGACTCCGCTATTTTGAAGAGCCCTATCTAGCTCTCTCTTGAAAGCATCTGGAGAACCGGCCTCTGAGGCAGAGAATTCCACAGACTCACCACTCTCTGTGAGAAAAAGGGCCTCTTTCTGTGAGGTGTGAACGACTCCAAGTCAGAAATTAAGGGCGGAAGGGTTGCGCAGAGGTAGAGATGCTGCCTCACAGCGCCGGAGACCCGGGTTCGATCCCGACTACGGGTGCTGTCCTTACGGAGTTTGCACGTTCTCCCTGCGACCCGCGTGGGTTCTGCAACGATGGATGGACCATACCAATGAGAGCCTTTATTATTTGCAGCCACAACTGAGGATGCCAAGTGTTTGCTTGGCAGTTTTAAGAACTGCAAACTCAAAGATAAATCTGCCAGATTTTTGTCAGCTCCATAGATTATCAGGTCCCCTGCAAAAAAAAAAAAAAGTTCTGGAAAAGGTTTTTAATCAGAATTGTCCAAGCCCGAGGGTCTTTCTATTAGCATTGAAGGTCAAAATGATCATTGAAACTGTATCGGAAGGTTAGTTCTCTAAGCAGCAGAATCAATATGGTTTGTTCTGGTGTGCAAGTCAATATACTACACCGGTTCGTAGATTTTTCTTTCCCATTTCGTAGGTAGAATCATCAGTTTTAAGGGAAGTGTTTAAGAAGGAACTGCAGATGCTGGAAAAATCGAAGGTAGACAAAAATGCTGGAGAAACTCAACGGGTGAGGCAGCATCTATGGAGCGAAGGAAATAGGTGACCTTTCAGACGAAGAAGGGTCTCGACCCGAAACGTAAACCTATTCGTTCCCGATGTTGGGGAAGTCCAGAACAAGGGGTCACACAGTTTAAGGATAAGGGGGAAATCTTTTAGGACCGAGATGAGGAAGACATTTTTCACACAGAGAGTGGTGAATCTCTGGAATTCTCTGCCACAGAAGGTAGTTGAGGCCACAGTTCATTGGCTATATTTAAGAGGGAGTTAGATGTGGCCCTTGTGGCTAAAGGGATCAGGGGGTATGGTGAGAAGGCAGGTACAGGATACTGAGTTGGATGATCAGCCATGATCATATTGAATGGCGGTGCAGGCTCGAAGGGCTGAATGGCCTCTACTCCTGCACCTATTTTCTATGTTTCTATTCCTTCGCTCCATAGATGCTGCCTCACCCGCTGAGTTTCTCCAGCATTTTTGTCTACCTTCGATTTTTTACCAGCATCTGCAGTTCTTTCTTAAACATTGAATGGCGGTGCTGGCTCGAAGGGCCGAATGGCCTACTCCTGCACCTATTATCTATGGTGTATTGTATCCATGTGTTTAAAGGAACTGCAGGTGCTGGTTTAAATCGAAGAGAGGCGCAAAATGCTGGAGTCTGTCCCGCTGAGTTACTCCAACATTCTGCGTCTAAATCACCCACCCACGTTCACCAGAGATGCTGCCTGACCCATCCAGTCACTCCAGCACTTTGTGCCTTTTCTTCTGTGAGCCTGAAACTGCGGTTCCTTGTTTCGCCATCCGTTTAATTTCGAGTTTTGCTCCGCATTGCACCCTCTAAGTTGTTTATCTAATAATCACCCCTATCTTAAGCGGATTGTCTCTGCTATTATTGGCTCGAAAGGTGAGGTGGAGGGTGTGATTTTTTTTTAAATGCAGACCAATCTGGGACACGACTGAGTCGCTCCACGCGCAAAACTTGACACCTTGTTCGGATGTGGCAGGATACTTGTGACCACCGACTCTAGACTGGCGGCATCACAGCTCCAGGTCTGGCAGCTGACAATAGATTAGTTCGGACAGTCGCAAAACCCTGGAGTAATCAGCGCGACAGGCAGCAGCATCTCTGGAGAGAAGGTATGGGTGACGTTTTAGGGTCGAGACCCTTAGACAATAGACAATTGACTATAGACAATAGGTGCAGGACCAGGCCATTTGCCTAGAGTACATAGAAACATGTACAGAGTTTCGGCCCGAAACGTTGCCTATTTCCTTCAGGGTTTCATCCCGAAACGTTGCCTATTTCCTTCGCTCCATAGATGCTGCTGCACCCACTGAGTTTCTCCAGCATTTTTGTGTACATCAGATAGAAAAGAGTGGGTTAGAAAATGAGCATAGAAACATAGAAACATAGACAATAGGTGCAGGAGTAGGCCATTCGGCCCTTCGAGCCTGCACCGCCATTCAATATGATCATGGCTGATCATCCAACTCAGTATCCCGTACCTGCCTTCTCTCCATACCCCCTGATCCCCTTAGCCACAAGGGCCACATCTAACTCCCTCTTAAATATAGCCAATGAACTGTGGCCTCAACTACCTTCTGTGGCAGAGAGTTCCAGAGATTCACCACTCTCTGTGTGAAAAAAGTTCTTCTCATCTCGGTTTTAAAGGATTTCCCCCTTATCCTTAAGCTGTGACCCCTTGTCCTGGACTTCCCTAACATCGGGAACAATCTTCCTGCATCTAGCCTGTCCAACCCCTTAAGAATTTTGTAAGTTTCTATAAGATCCCCTCTCAATCTCCTAAATTCCAGAGAGTATAAACCAAGTCTATCCAGTCTTTCTTCATAAGACAGTCCTGACATCCCAGGAATCAGTCTGGTGAACCGTCTCTGCACTCCCTCTATGGCAATAATGTCCTTCCTCAGATTTGGAGTAGGGGAATCGAGGACCAGAGGACATAGGTTTAAGGTGAAGGGGGAAAAGATTTAATAGGAATCTGAGGGGTAACCTTTTCATGCAAAGGGTGGTGGGTGTATGGAACGAGCTGCCAGAGGAGGTGTTTTGGGTTTAAGAAACACTTAGACAGGTACATGGATATTTGTCAACAGATGAATGGCCTGTTTCATCATCGTTACTTTTTTGCATATCTTTCATTTTTTTGTTCCACATCTCACTTCATCACCGTCTATATCTCTGTAGACAATAGACAATAGGTGCAGGAGTAGGCCATTCGGCCCTTCGAGCCAGCACTGCCATTCAATGTGATCATGGCTGATCATCCCCAATCAGTACCTCGTTCCTGCCTTCTCCCCCATATCCCCTGACTCCGCTACCTTTAAGAGCCCTATCCAGCTCTCTCTTGAAAGTATCCAGAGAACCGGCCTCCAACGCCCTCTGAGGCAGAGAATTCCACAGACTCACCACTCTCTGGGAGAAAAAGTGTTTCCTCGTCTCCGTTCTAAATGGCTTACTCCTTATTCTTAAACTGTGTGTGACCCCTGGTTCTGGAGTGGAGTGCGGGAGGAAACTGAAGGTCGTGGCGAAAACCCTCGCAGGTCACGGGGAGAACGTACCGACAGCGCCCGTAGTCAGGATCGAACCCGGATCTCCGGCGCTGTGAGGCAGCAGCTCTACCCGCTGCTCCATCGTGCCGCCCCATTAGGATGCACAGTGAATGAAGCCACGCTTTGACCTTGTGCACACAGCTGCTGTCGTCTATATTTGACTTCTCGTGCGCAGTTTATTCCCAGGGGATTGCTTTTTATTTTTCATTTCCCCCGCAGAAAGGTTGTTTACCGGGCATATTTCAACAGCTTCGAGACCTCCGCTTGTCCAGGGGGTCGGTCGGTTGCCATGCGAGTGCTGTTTGATTGATGGGAAATTTCCTGTTTGTTGTCGTTCAGAAGCGCTTCACTCGTGGCTGTGTTGTTCGGGCCTTGATCTTTAACTCGCCTTCTCCTCCGTAGTCTCGTTCCTTCCTTCCTTCCCGTCAGTCCCCGCTGAATCCCAGCATGGAAACTGTGCCTTTCCTTTCATCCGGTGCAAAACTAAAGCCCCTGTCCCACTTAGGAGATTTTCTCGGAGACTACAGGAGACTAGTCTGCCGCCACATGGTCGCTGGGGTGTCGCCTGTATGGTCGTGAGTCGTCTCTTCTCAAGTCGCATTAAAACCCCTGTCCCACTGTACGAGCTAATTCAAGAGCTCTCCCGAGTGTCCCCCCCCTGATTCGAACTCGGAGATTTATGGTAATGGCCGCTCTTAGGTACTCAGGGCTCTCGTGGACATTTTTCAACATGTTCTTCACGAAAATCTTCGCAGGTCTTCATATAGACGAGTTCAACAAAAATCTTCACGCGACTTCACGAGCTTACCGCATTTCCCGCGTACCTGCCGTTAGCGTTACGAGCCGCTGAGGGACGTCCCCGAGCTCCGACGTACCCGCGGCGTACATTCTACGTGCTTACCACGAGTTTGATTTTTTTTTTAAACTCGGGGGAGCTCTTGAATGAACCGGTACAGTGGGACAGGGTTAATAGAGTCGGAACTTTTTCAGGTCACCGCTGGATTTTGAAATGTTCGAAACGTTTCAGCGACTGTGGGCTTGACGTAGCTTGTCTTCTACCGACGCAGGTTGGCGCCGTGTGCCGTTGGTTGTCGCCAGGTGCTGTCCCCTCTGCCTGCTCGTTCCGTACACCCACCACCCTTTGTGTGAAAAAGTCACCCCTCGGGTCCTGATTAAATCTTACCCCCCCCCTCACCTTAAACTCGATTAGTACGGTTGTCAAGGGTTACGGGAAAAGGGCAGGAGAATGGAGTTGAGAAGGAAAGATGGATGAGCCATGATTGAACGGCGGAGTAGACCTGATGGGCCGAATGGCCTGATTCTGCTCCTAGAACTTAGAAACATAGAAATAGAAAATAGGTGCAGGAGGAGGCCATTCGGCCCTTCGAGCCAGCACTGCCATTCATTGTGGTCATGGCTGATCGTCCTCTATCAATAACCTGTGCCTGCCTTCTCCCCATATCCCTTGAGTCCACTAGCCCCTAGAGCTCTATCTAACTCTCTCTTAAATCCATCCAGTGACTTGGCCTCCACTGCCCTCTGTGGCAGGGAATTCCATCTGGAAATTCTGGAAATTGAACTTCTGAAGCTTTTTCAATCAGAGGGTGGTGGGTATATAGAACCAGCTGCCAGAGGCTGGCGTGACTGCACTCAACGTATGTCTACTTTGAAGAAGTTCTCCGACGAGGGCTCTGGGCGGTCTGAAGAAGTGTCTCGACCCGAAACGTCACCCATTCCTTCTCTCCAGAGATGCTGCCTGTCCCGCTGAGTTACTCCAGCATTTTGTGTCTACCTTCGGTTTAAACCAGAATCTGCAGTTCCTTCTCACGCAGTTACTTTGGCTCATTGATGGCGGTGAGCATGCACACTCAAATAATAGTCTGTTCCAGCTTCCCCCGTAAATCTCAATCAGTCCTATAGCAACTATAGACAATAGACAATAGGTGTAGGTGTAGGCCATTCAGCCCTTCGAGCCAGCACCACCATTCAATGCTCAGCACTCGTGAGTAAGGCAAGGCAGCGCCTTTACCACCTCAGGCAATTGAGGAAATTCAGAGTGTCTCCGAGGATCCTCCAGTGCTTCTACGCAGCGGCGGTGGAAAGCATCTTGTCCGGGAACATTACCATCTGGTTTGGGAATTGCTCTGCCAAGGACAAGAAGGCTCTGCAGAGAGTAGTGCGTTCGGCCGAACGCACTATGGGAACTTCACTCGCCCCCCTGCAGGGACTATACAACAGGAGGTGCAACTCCAGAGCAAATAAAATCATGGGAGACCCCTTCCACCCCTGCAACGGACTGTTCCAGCTGCTACGGTCAGGCAAACGCCTCCGTTGCCATGCGGTGAGAACGGAGAGGTTGAGAAGGAGTTTCTTCCCAGAGGCAATTCGGACTGTAAACGCCTATCTCACCAGGGACTAACTCTACTGAACGTTTTTCCTTCCATTATTTATTATGTAAAAGAATATGTGTGTTATGATTGTGTTTATAATTTGTTTGGTTGTTTTGTTGTTTGTCTTTTGCACAAAAGTCCGCGAGCATTGCCACTTTCATTTCACTGCACATCTCGTATGTGTATGTGACAAATAAACTTGACTTGACTTGACTTGACTTGACAATGTGATCATGGCTGATCATCCACAATCAGTACCCCGTTCCTGCCTTCTCCCCATATCCCCTGACTCCGCTATCTTTAAGAGCTCAATCCAGCTCTCTCTTGAAAGAGCCGGCCTCCACCGCCCTCTGAGGCAGAGAATTAATTCCACAGGCTCACAACTCTCAGTGTGAAAGGCAGGTGAGGCTCGTAAAATTGGGTCTGGGATGGAGATAAACGGTTTCCAATCTGACTCAAAGTTGCACTGAAATTCCACTTCATCCTTCTGGAATGTCAAGAACTGGCTGGCTGGAAAGGAAAGAGTGAGCAAGTTAGAATTTGATGCCAGGTTTTACAGACACATTGTTGGAAACATAACACCATCAGAATTCAGGGGTTCCAGGGAAGGGAAATAACTTTAGCTAGTGGCTAAGCAATCCTATTATATATATTGAGTAGAGAAATAAATATACATATATTCTCATTTACACACACATTCATATAGACATATGAGGTATATAAGGTAGACAAAAATGCTGGAGAAACTCGGCGGGTGCAGCAGCATCTATGGAGCGAAGGAAATAGGCAACGTTTCGTCCCAAAACTCACCGGTGCAGTGGCATCTATGTGGATTGTGTAAATAGTGAATACATTCCAGCTCTTCATCATTATATTTTGCACCAACGGTTGTGAGAAATATTGGTGAAGGAGGCAATAAAACCCTCTCACGTCCGTGCACCATTTATTATCTAAATGGTGGCCGTTTGGGAAAGGGAGAGATGCAGCGAGACCTGGGTGTCATGGTACCCAGTCATTGAAGGTAGGCATGCAGGTGCAGCAGGCAGTAAAGAAAGCGAATGGTATGTTAGCTTTCATTGCAAAAGGATTTGAGTATAGGAGCAGGGAGGTTCTACTGCAGTTGTATAGGGTCTTGGTGAGACCACACCTGGAGTATTGCGCACAGTTTTGGTCTCCAAATCTGAGGAAGGACATTATGGCCATAGAGGGAGTGCAGAGACGGTTCACCAGACTGATTCCTGGGATGTCAGGACTGTCTTATGAAGAAAGACTGGATAGACTTGGTTTATACTCTCTAGAATTTAGGAGATTGAGAGGGGATCTTATAGAAACTTATAAAATTCTTAAGGGGTTGGACAGGCTAGATGCAGGAAGATTGCTCCCGATGTTGGGGAAGTCCAGGACAAGGGGTCACAGCTTAAGGATAAGGGGGAAATCCTTTAAAACCGAGATGAGAAAGAACTTTTTTCACACAGAGAGTGGTGAATCTCTGGAACTCTCTGCCACAGAGGGTAGTTGAGGCCAGTTCATTGGCTATATTTAAGAGGGAGTTAGATGTGGCCCTTGTGGCTAAGGGGATCAGGGGGTATGGAGCGAAGGCAGGTACGGGATACTGAGTTGGATGATCAGCCATGATCATATTGAATGGTGGTGCAGGCTCGAAGGGCCGAATGGCCTACTCCTGCACCTAATTTCTATGTTTCTATGTTTCTATGCTCATTTTCTAACCCACTCTTTTCTATCTGATGTACACAAAAATTCTGGAGAAACTCAGCGGGTGCAGCAGCATCTATGGAGCGAAGGAAATAGGCAACGTTTCGGGACGAAACCCTGAAGGAAATAGGCAACGTTTCGGGCCGAAACCCGGAAGGGTTTCGGGCCGAAACGTTGCCTATTTCCTTCGCTCCATAGATGCTGCTGCACCCGCTGAGAGTCTCCAGAATTTTTGCCCACCTCACGTTTGTAGGTTAATTGCCTTGGTAACTATAAAAATTGTCTCTCGCAAGGTGTAGGATGGCATTAGCGTGCGGGGAACCGCTGGCAACGTTTCGAGTCGAGAAAGGAGACGTTCCCCATGTTGGGGGGAGTCCAGAACCAGGGGTCACAGTTTAAGAATAAGGGGTCGGCCATTTAAGACAGATGAGGAAAAACTTCTTCACCCAGAGAGTTGTGAATCTGTGGGATTCTCTGCCACAGAAGGCAGTGGAGGCCGATTCACTGGATGTTTTCAAGGGAGAGTTAGATTTAGTTCTTAGGGCTGACGGAATCAAGGGATATGGGGAGAAAGCAGGAACAGGGTACTGATTTTGGATGATCAGCCACGATCATATTGAATGGCGGTGCAGGCTCGAAGGGACGAATGGCCTACTCCTGCACCTATTTTTCGATGTTTCTATGAGATGACGAGGAATTTCTTTCAAGGAGTCTGAAGAAGGCTCCCGACCCGAAACGTCACTCATCCTATTTTCCCCAGAGACCCGCTGAGTTACTGCGGCACCTTGTGTCTATTTTAGGAGTTTCTTGAGACAGAGAGTGGTGAATCTGTGGAACCCATTGCCACTGTAGAGGCCAAGACTTTGGTTATTTTTAAAGCAGAGTGCTTGATCAGTAAGGGCGTCAAAGGTTATAAGGGAGAAGGCAGGGGAATGGGGTTGAGAAGGAAAAGTAGATGGCCGAATAGATTTGATGGGCTGAATGGCCTAATGCTACTCCTGCCCTATGAAGTATTCACATTATTATCCGTGACAATTCGTGCAATTTGCTTCTTATTTTGTTTATTTCTTGTAGAGTGTTTGCAAATTGGAGATAAATAATAGTCCTGTACTCTAAATATACAAGAGGACAGCACAGGGACAGGCCACTCGGTCCACAATGTCCATGCTGAACATGATGTCAAGTTTAACTAATCTTATCAGTCTGACTGTGATCGGTCTGGTCTGAAGAAGGGTCTCGACCCAAAACATCACCCGTTCCTTCTCTCCAGAGACGCTGCTTGTCCCGCTGAGTTACTCCAGCACTTTTTGTCAGCCTTCGGTGTAAACCTGCACCTGCAGTTCATCAGCTCATAAGGAATGGGAGTAGAATTAGGCCATTCAATAGACAATAGGCGCAGGAGTAGGCCATTCGGCCCTTCGAGCCAGCAGCGCCATTCAATGTGATCATTGCTGATCATCCTTGGCCCATCAAGGCCACTCCGCCATTCAATCCTGGCTGATCTATCTCTCCCTCCCAACCCCATTCTCCTGCCTTCTCCCCATAACCTCTGACACCCATACTAATCAAGAATCTGTCTATCTCTGCCTTAAAAATATCCACTGACTTTGGCCTCCACAGCCGTCTGTGGCAAAGAATTCCACAGATTCACCACCCTCTGACTGAAGAAATTCCTCCTCGTCTCCTTTCTAAAAGAACGTCCTTTAATTCTGTGACTGTGACCTCTAGTCCTAGACTCTCCCACCAGTGGAAACATCTTCTCCACATCCACTCTATCCAGGCCTTTCACTATTCAGTACGTTTCAATTAGGTTCCCCTCCCCTACTCATTCTTCTAAACTCCAGTTGAACCTGGGTTAAACTGCTCATTGCTGGGATCATTCCGACCCACTGGATTTCCACTACTATTCCAGGCATGAGTCAAGGAAACACCAGGACAACAGGCTTGATGAGTCACTTCAACCTGCCAAGCACTGTTCTTCCACTCTTGATTCAGTTTCGATATTCTGGCTGGAAATCAAAGGGAAAACAAAAATCGCAGTCGTTGAAAATGTGGAATAAAATGTGTCGGTTCAAACAAACAGCAGTTGATTTTTTCAGACGGAAAGTCCCAGGACATTAGCACGGTGACTCTGTCTGCAGATGCTGCTCAGCCCACTCAGTATTTCCACTAGTTCCTGATTTTTATTCGGGGCAGGGGGTGGAGTTGCTGCCTCACGGCGCCGGAGACCCGGGTTCGATCCTGGCCGCGGGCGCTGTGTGCGCGGAGTTGGCGCGTTCTAGGCAAGTGGCACTAGCGCGGATAGAAACATAGAAACATAGACAATAGGTGCAGGAGTAGGCCATTTGGCCCTTCGAACCTGCACCGCCATTCAATATGATCATGGCTGATCATCCAAATTAATATCCCATCCCTGCCTTCTCTCCATACCCCCTGATCCCTTTAGCCACAAGGGCCACATTTAACTCCCTCTTACATCTAGCCAATGAACTGTGGCCTCAACTACCTTCTGTGGCAGGGAATTCCAGAGATTCACCACTCTCAGTGCAAAAAAATGTTTTTCTCATCTCGGTCCTAAAAGATTTCCCCCTTATCCTTACACAGTGACCCCTTGTTCTGGACTTCCCCAACATCGGGAACAATCTTCCTGCATCTAGTCTGTCCAACCCCTTAAGAATTTTGTACGTTTCTATAAGATCCCCCCTCAATCTTCTAAATTCTAGCGTGTACAAACCAAGATGGGACATAGAGGGAGTACAGAGAAGGTTCACCAGACTGATTGCTGGGATGTCAGGACTTTCATATGAAGAAAGACTGGATAGACTCGGCTTGTACTCGCTAGAATTTAGAATATTGAGGGGGGATCTTATAGAAACTTACAAAATTCTTAAGGGGTTGGACAGGCTAGATGCAGGAAGATTGTTCCCGATGTTGGGGAAGTCCAGAACCAGGGGCCACACAGTTTAAGAATAAGGGGTGAGCCATTTAGAACGGAGATGAGGAAACACTTTTTCACACAGCTGTGAGTCTGTGGAGGTACACAAAAGTGCTGGAGAAACTCAGCGGGTGCAGCAGCATCTATGGAGCGAAGGAAATAGGCGATGTTTCGGGACGAAACCCTTCTGGAAATAGGCAACGTTTCGGGACGAAACCCGGAAGGGTTTCGTCCCGAAACGTTGCCTATTTCCTTCGTTCCATAGATGCTGCTGCACCCGCTGAGTTTCTCCAGCATTTTTGCCCACCTCAGGTTTGTAGGTTAATTGCCTTGGTAAATATAAAAATTGTCCCTAGCGGGTGTAGGATGGCGTTAGCGTGCGGGGAACCGCTGGTCGGCGCGGACTCGAGGGGCCGAAGGGCCTGTTTCCGCGCTGTATCTCTGAACTAAACATGTAAAATGATCGCCTCATATGATGAAAGAACTGCTCAATTATGTTGCTTCGGATCCCATCCAACTTCTATACATCTTTGCCAAGCACGGCATTGATTCCTGTATTATTACTCATGGGCACGTATCTCATTGGCCTCAGTTATTGTTTTTCCTGAAGCAAAAATCAAATCACAGCGATTTAATTGGCATCTGAAGGAACAAACTGAAGATAGACGCAAGAAGCTGGGGTAACTCAGCGGGATGGGCAGCATCTCGGGAGAGAAGGAAAGGGGTGACGTTTTTCGGGTCGAGACCCTTCTTCAGACCTCGGGCCCGAAACGTCACCCATTCATTCCTCCTCCTCAAGAGGTGCTGCCTGACCCCGCAGAGTTACTCCAACCTTTTTTGTGTCTATCTTCGGTTTAAACCAGCATCTGCGGTTCCTCCCCACAACATTGCCAGCTGTTTGTTCGGCCAAAACTAGAAGCTAGTGCGACTCGGATCATGAAACTATTTGGCTCATTCTCTTCCCCAGAAACAGTGCGTGCGTTCTCTGATCAAGCAGCCAGCTCCCTCATCAGTCGTAAAAGATTTGTTCTAAGCTCGGAACATCAAAGACTAGATAACATTGGCCTGAGGTGAGAGGAGACATGCGGGGCAAGTTTTTTTAACACAGCGTTAAGGGTGGCAGGAACACTGCTAGGGGTGATAGGCAATAGACAATAGGTGCAGGAGTAGAGGCCATTCAGCCCTTCGAGCCAGCACCGCCATTCAATGTGATCATGGCTGATCATCCCCAATCAGTACCCCGTTCCTGCCTTCTCCCCCCATATCCCCTGACTCAGCTATTTTTAAGTCGTACAGGTTTGTAGGTTAATTGGCTTGGTGTAAATTGTGCTGACTCGTATATAATATTAGCTGTGTACCCCTTTAAGAATCGTAACACGTGGCCAGCTGTTTTCTCCGTCGTCTCCAGATGTTTTATGAACATCAACCTTGCAGATATTGTCTATTATACTGGAAACCCTCCAGGGAATTTTGGCTCTGCATTGCATCAGTCTTTCCTTTGATGGATTGCCTAGTTTGTTGGTTGTATTATTGACTCTCTTCCAGCCTGTCAGTGGATGGATGAGAGAGGGACACTGCGATTCCAACCCACCCCCCCCCCCCCCCTCCCCCATCCCCCCCATTCCCTGCATGTTTGGTTGCCCCAATCAGTAATGGTGGAATCATATACAATAGAGGCGATTATTTTAGATGGGCACGGTGGCGCAGCGGTAGAGCTGCTGCCTCACAGCGCCAAGGACCCGGGTTCGATCCTGACTACGGGTGCCGTCTGTGCGGAGTTTGCACGTTCTCCCCGTGACCTGCGTGGGTTTTCCCCGGGTGCTCCGGTTTCCTCCCACACTCCAAAGGCGTACGGGTTTGCAGGAGAAATACTAGAGTGTGTGTGTGTGTGTGTGTGTCTCCTGTGGCTCCACACAGAGTGCAACCGTGTGTGTGTGTGTGTGTGAGTGGCCCACTGTATGTGTGTATGTGTGTATATATGTGTGTGTGTGTGTGTGTGTGTGTGTGTGTGTGTGTGTGTGTGTGTGTGTGTGTGTGTGTGTGTGTGTGTGTGTGTGTGTGTGTGTGTGTGGGTGTGTGTGTGTGTGTGTGTGTGTGTGTGTGTGTGTGTGTGTGTGTGTGTGTGTGTGTGTGTGTGTGTATATGTGTGTGTGTGTGTGTGTGTGTGTGTGTGTGTGTGTGTGTGTGTATATATGTATGTGTGTGTGTGTGTGTGTGTGTGTGTGTGTGTGTGTGTGTGTGTGTGTGTGTGTGTGTGTGTGTGTGTGTGTGTGTGTGTGTGTGTGTGTGTGTGTGTGTGTGTGTGTGTGTGTGTGTGTGTGTGTGTATATGTGTGTGTGTGTGTGTGTGTGTGTGTGTGTGTGTGTGTGTGGGGGTGTGTGTGGGTGTGTGTGTGTGTGTGTGTGTGTGTGTGTGTGTGTGTGTGTGTGTGTGTGTGTGTGTGTGTGCGGGTGTGTGTGTGTGTGTGTGTGTGTGTGTGTGTGTGTGTGTGTGTATGACGGGCCTGTTTCCTACAACGGTCTGTATATCCACAACGAAAATGTGCAGGGAAGGAACTGCAAGTGCCGGTTTACACCGATGATAGGCACAAAGTGCTGGAGTAACTCAACGGGACAGGGAGTCATCGTGAACCTGCAGAGAGGGGGGGATTGGGGTCGGAGAGAGAGAAAAGAAGTGAGGGGGTGGGGCAGGGGAAAGAGGGTGTGGTGGTGGGGGTGCAACCTAAAATGGGGACTGTAGCGTCTGTTTGTCTTTCTGTTCCTCGATTTCTGCTTTCTGGATCTAAAGGGTTGTGTGTTATTGAAATCTCTGGCACTTCTTGCTTCTCCATCCTTCCTCTTATCCTGGGCCCCTGCTACGGAAATACTTCTGTGACTTCAAGTCACATCTGAGTCACATTACCCCCTCCGCCTGCCAAGCAGTGTCAATAATATCCTGAGTATTAAAACTCGTCGGGAATTTTCATCTTGGATTAATCAAAGAGACCCCCCCCCCCCCCCCCCGCCCCCCCCCCCGCTTGCCGATGGCGTTATATACGGCGATGAACAGGTCTGACACACGGGCTACTTTAGTTTATTTTTTGTTCACAATTAATTTTTTTCACAAATTTCTGCCGGGCACCTCGACCGATTTTGTTTGAGGTTTAGTTTAGTTTTCGAGATACAGCGCGGAAAAAGGCCACCGCTGACCAGCGATCTCCGCGCACTAAATGGGGCTGTCCCACTGTACGAGTTCATTCCAAGAGCTCTCCCCAGTTATATAATATATAAGTTATATAGTTTATAACAAATACATCAAACTCGTGGTAAGCTCGGAGAATGTACGTAGCGGGTACGTCGGAGCTCGGGGACGTCCCTTAGCGGCTCGCAACGCTAACGGCAGGTACTCGGGACTGGAAGACTCGCTAACGGCAGGTAAGCACGGGAAGACTCGTGAAGATTTTTCAACGGTGAAAAATGTCCACGAGAGCCCCGAGTACCGACGAGCGGCCATTACCGTAAATCTCCGAGTTTGAAAACTCGGGAGGACTCTTAGAATGAACTCGTACAGTGGGACTGCCCCTGAACACTATCCTACACACATGAGGGACAATTTACATTTATACCAAAGCCGATTAACTTACAGAGATGTACGTCTTTGGAGTGTGGGAGGAAACCGGAGAAAACGCAGGTCACGGGGTGAGCGTGCAAACTCCGTATGGACAGCACCTGTAGTCAGGATCGAACCCGGGTCTCTGGCGCTGTGAGGCAGCGACTCTACCCGCTGCGCCACCGTGCCACCCGCTGCGCCCACTGTGGCGCCCTTCTGACTTGTATAGAACGTGGTACGTTGAACAGGACAGCACAGGAACAGGCCCTTCGGCCCAGAATATCCACAAGGTACCCGCCAGGCAGCGACTCTACCGCTGCGCCACCGTGGAATCCCACGCCATATTTACGCTGGCCGTTATTTCAGCGTACAATTCTCCGTGGAGCTGCCCGAGCCACTCACCTCTGCATTCATTAGTACTAATCGACATATTGTGGATCACCGCTGCATGAGAGCAAGAGACCTCGCCATCCTGGTTAATTGACATCCTCGTTATCTTTGGTGGATGTTTATAATAAAACGCTTGTCACCATGGCAATAAAAATTGGCTGACTCATCCGCAGCCCAGTCTACACGGCACGAAGGCAATGCACAGAAATCTAGTGTACAACACCGTGAGAGGAAATCACGGTGGCGCAGCGGTAGAGTTGCCGCCACACAGCGCCAGGGACCCGGGTTCGATCCCGACCACGGGCGCTTGTCTGCACGTTCTACCCCGTCACCCGCGTGGGCTTTCTCCGGGAGCTCCGGTTTCCTCCCACAACAAAGACTCCCAAGACGGTTTGTAGGTTAATTTGAGTTTAGTTTAGAGATACAGCGCGGAAACAGACCCTACGGCCCCACCGAGTCCGTGCCGACCAGCGATCCCCGCTCACTAACACTATCCTACACACACTCGGGACAATTTTTAATTGACTCCGTCAATTCAGTGAGTAAGTAAGTACGTTTATTGGCCAAGTATTCACATACAAGGAATTTGCCTTGGTGCTCCGCCCGCAAGTAACAACATGACACATACAGTGACAGTTACGAGTGACATTAACCTACAAACCTGCACGCCTTTGGAGTGTGGGAGGAAACCAACGATCTTGGAGAAAACCCACGCAGGTCACGGGGAGAACGTGCAAACTCCGTACAGACAGCACCCGTAGTCAGGATTGAACCCGGGTCTCTGGCGCTGTGAGGCAGCAAATTACCACTGTGTCAATTGGATAGGCGTCATTGTGAATTGTCCCGGATGTGTGTCGGATAGTGTTAGTGTGCGGGGATCGCAGGCCGGCACGGGTTCAGTGGGCCGAAGGGCCTGTTTCCGCGCTGTATCTCTAAACTAAACTGAAAGGAATAGATCGGGTAGACGCACAGAGTCTCTTGCCCAGAGTAGGGGAACCGAGGACCAGAGGACATGGGTTCAAGGTGAAGGGGAAAAGATTTAGTAGGAATCTGAGGGGTGACTTTTTTTGGGTGTATGGAACGAGCTGCCACAGGAGGTAGTTGAGGCTGGGACTATCCCAACATTTAAGAAACATTTAAACAGGTGCATGTTCAAGAAGGAACTGCAGATGCCGGAAAAATCGAAGGCAGACAAAAATTGCTGGAGTAACTCAGCCGAGCGAGGCAGCATCTGTGGAGGGAAGGAATAGGTGACGTTTCGGGTCGAGACCCTTCAGACTGATGACAAAAATGCTGGAGAAACTCAGCGGGTGGGGCAGCATCTATGGAGCGAAGGATAGGTGACGTTTCGGGTCGAGACCCTTCTTCAGACTGATGACAAAAATGCTGGAGGAACTCAGCGGGTGAGGCAGCATCTATGGAGGGAAGGAATAGGCGACGTTTCGGGTCGAGAACCTTCTTCAGACTGATGACAAAAATGCTGGAGGAACTCAGCGGGTGAGGCAGCATCTATGGAGCGAAGGAATAGGTGACGTTTCGGGTCGAGAACCTTCTTCAGACTGATGACAAAAATGCTGGAGGAACTCAGCGGGCGAGGCAGCATCTATGGAGCGAAGGAATAGGTGACGTTTCGGGTCGAGACCCTTCCGGGTCTCGACCCGAAACGTCACCTAATCCTTCGGGGTCTCGACCCGAAACATCACCAATTCCTTTGCATCGTAGATGCTGCCTCACCCGCTGAGTTTCTCCAGCATTTATCTCTACCTTAAGACAGGTATGTGGTTTGGACAGGTTTGGAGGGATATGGGCCAAGCGCAGGCAGGTGGGACTAGTGAAGACGGAACTAGACATGTTGGCCAGCATGGGCGAGTTGGGCCGAAGGGCCTGTTTCCACGCGGTGTCACTCTATGACTGAACAACTAATTATCAACATGGCACCAACTTCTCCTCCCCTGAGTAACACGTGATATTGGGACTGGTCACCGTGCAGGGATTACGCACTATAGATTGGGTATATTTTCGCTGTTCGCCCGCATCAATCTTCCATTCCCCACTGCAAATCTCGGAGAAAAATGACCAACTTAGGCTGTGTAAATCTTTTATTTTTTTTTTTTACAACTGCTGTGGGAATATGAAACAATTTGGAGCGCTCAGAAGAAGGATTGCCCACCATCTTGCGACATGTTAGCGGGCAACGCAGCAACAGAGGCCCTGCCACGGTGCAGCTCACGCAGTGTCGTTTAGAGACACAGCGCAGAAGCAGGCCCTTCGGCCCCACCGAGTCCGTGCCGACCAGCCATTCCCCCCCGCACGCTAGTTCTTAAATTGTCTCTAATGCCTCTGTCCCACTTAGGAAACCTGAACACAAACCTCTGGAGACTTTGCGCCCCACCCAAGGTTTCCGTGCGGTTGCCGGAGGTTGCAGGTAGTGGAAGCGGGTAGGGAGACTGACAAAAAACCTCCGGGAACCGCACGGAAACCTTGGGTGAGGCGCAAAGGCTCCAGAGGTTTCCGTTCAGGTTTCCTAAGTGGGACAGGGGCATAAGGGCCTGTTGGCCTGGTTAGGTGAGTTTGTAGATGTCCCCCATCAGTCCGTCCCCCTGCCCACCCTGTTCAGTTCTGGGCACCGTGTTAACATAGAAACATAGAAAATAGCTGCAGGAGTAGGCCATTCGGCCCTTCGAGCCAGCACCGCCATTCAATATAATCATCCAGAATCAGTACCCCGTTCCTGCCTTCTCCCCATATCCCTTGATTCCATTAGCCCCAAGAGCTAAATCTAACTCTCTCTTGAAAACATCCAGTGAATTGGCCTCCACTGCCTTCTGTGGCAGAGAATTCCACAGATTCACAACTCTCTGGGTGAAAATGTTTTTCCTCATCTCAGTCCTAAATGGCCGACCCCTAATTCTTAAACGGTGACCCCTGGTTCTCCTACATCTAGCTTGTCCAATCTCATAAGAATTCTATATGTTATAGGATAGATGTTTTCAAGCTGGGACGGATACAGAGAAGGTGTATGAGGATGTTGCCAGGACTAGAGGGTGTGAGCTACAGGGAGAGGTTGAGCAGGCTGGGTCTCTATTCCTTGGAGCGCAGGAAGATGAGGGGTGATCTTATAGAGGTGTATAAAATGGTGGGAATAGATCGGGGAGATGCACAGAATCTCTTGCCCAGAGTAGGGGAATCGAGGACCAGAGGACATAGGTTTAATGTGAAGGGAGAAAAGATTTTATAGGAATCTGAGGGGTAACTTTTTCACACAGAGGGTGGTGGGTGTATGGGACAAGCTGCCAGAGGAGGTAGTTGAGGCTGGGACTACCCCATCGTTTAAGAACCAGTTAGACAGGTACATGGATAGGACAGGTTTGGAGGGATGTGGACCAAACACAGGCAGGTGGGACTAGTGTAGCTGGGACATGTTGGCCGGTGTGGGCAAGTTGGGCCGAAGGGCCTGATTCCACACATTGAATGACTCTAAGACTATATTTCCATTGGTCTGGGAACGGCTCCATCCAAGTGCAAGAAATTGTCGCGAATTGTGGACGCAGCCCAGACCATCGCACAAACCAACCTCCCTTCCACCGACTCCATCTACACCTCACGCTGCCTCAGCAAGGCCAGCAGCATCATCAAGGACCAGTCTCACACCCCGGCCACTCCCTCTTCTCCCCTCTCCCATCGGGCAAAAGATACAGAAGTGTGTAAACGCACACCTCCAGATTCAGGGACAGTTTCTTCCCGGCTGTTATCGGGCAGGTGAACCATCCTACCACAACCAGAGAGCGGTCCTGAACTACTATCTACCTCATTGGTGACCCTCGGACTATCTTTGATCGGACTTTACTGGCTTTACCTTGTTCTAAATGTTATTCCCTTATCATGTATCTGTAAGCTCCGAATGCCTCGATTGGAATACCGTATTGTCTTTCCCCTGGCTGGTTAGCATGCAGCAAAAAGCTTTTCACTGCACCTCGGTACAGGTGGCAATGAACTAAACTGGGCTGAACTGGTGAGCTTTCATCATCCTTTGGGCTGTAATCCATACAGACATGCATTTGTGATTATACCATCTTGGAGATGACTGGCTTGATCAGACAAATGGCCTTATTGATTAGGTGTTGGGCGCTGATTGTTAAGGATGCCTTTTGGATGGGAAGCTGAAATTGATGAGTGGCTGGTGGACCGAGATACATCCACAAACATTCCCACACCGGTGATAATTGTGCTATTGATTTTTTTTGTGGGAAGAGAAGAACCATTAACAGTAACTGATCAAGAGTCAACAGTGTTCCATTGCCGTAGGTAGCGGCGATGGCAGATACGACAGGGGTGTTTAGGAGACTTTTGGATAGACACTGAGTTACATGATCATATTGAATGGCGGTGCTGGCTCGAAGGGCCGAATGGCCTACTCCTGCACCTAATTTCTATGTTTCTATGTTTCTATGTTTCTATGACACATGGATATGCAGTGAATGAGGGATATGGATTGTGTGCAATAATACACAATAGACAATAGGTGCAGGAGTAGAGGCCATTCAGCCCATTCAGCCAGCACCGCCATTCAATGTGATCATGGCTGATCATCCCCAATCAGTACCCCGTTCCTGCCTTCTCCCCATATCCCCTGACTCCGCTATCTTTAAGAGCCCTATCTAGCTCTCTCTTGAAAGCATCCAGAGAACCCGCCTCCACCGCCCTCTGAGGCAGGGAATTCCACAGACTCACCACTCTCCGCGAGAAAAAGTGTTTCCTCGTCTCCGTTCTAAATGGCTTACCCCTTATTCTTAAACTGTGTGTGTGGCCCCTGGTTCTGGACTCGGGAAGAAACAAAGAACCGCAGAAGATGCAACACCTGTCGCGATACCTCCCCCCTCGACTCTGTCCAGGGACCCCAACACTCCTTTCAGTTCAGGCAGAGGTTGACTTGCCCCTCCTCCAACCTCATCTACTGTATCAGTTGTTCAAGATGTGGACTCTTATACATCGGCGAGACCAAACGCAGACTGGGCGATCGTTTCGCCGAACACCTTCGCTCAGCCCGCCTGAACCAACCTGATCTCCCGGTTGCCGGAAACTTTAATTCTCCTTCCCATTCCCACACCGACCTTTCTATCCTGGGCCTCCTCCATTGTCGGAGTGAGGCTAAACGCAAATTGGAGGACCAGCATCTCGTAGTTGACCAGTGGTATGAATATTGATTTCTCTAACTACGTAACCCCGGCATTCCCTCCCTCTCCATCCCTCCCCCACTCACGTTGCACCAGCTTCTCGTTCTCACCCAACAAACTGCGTACAATGACAATGGCCTGTTTAAGAAAGAACTGCAGATGCTGGAAAAATCGAAGGTAGACAAAAATGCTGGAGAAACTCAGCGAGTGAGGCAGCATCTATGGAGAGAGGGAATAGGTGACGTTTCGGGTCGAGACCCTTCTTCAGACTGATGAAAAATGCTGGAGAAACTCAGCGGGTGAGGCAGCATCTATGGAGCGAAGGAATAGGTGACGTTTCGGGTCGAGACCCTTCCGGGTCTCGACCCGAAACGTCACCTAATCCTTCGGGGTCTCGGCCCGAAACGTCACCAATTCCTTCGCATCTTAGATGCTGCCTCACCCGCTGAGTTTCTCCAGCATTTATCTCTACCTTAAGCCAGGTATGTGGTTTGGACAGGTTTGGAGGGATATGGGCCAAGCGCAGGCAGGTGGGACTAGTGTAGACGGGACTACACATGTTGGCCAGCATGGGCGAGTTGGGCCGAAGGGCCTGTTTCCACGCGGTGTCACTCTATGACTTAAGCGTCTCTGATGCTTCTAATTCCTCCCTCTTTATTGTCCACAAGCATGAATGTGGAAGGTGAAAGGCTGCGGGAATGCAGCCGATCGCGATGATTCAAGGACTCTGGAGAGGATGCGGAGAGGAACTATTTCACCGGGTTGCCAGTGGGAAAAGCCAGAGAGTCGCGGAGAATGAAAACAGGCCCTTCGGCCCGTCGGGTCGGTACTGGCCTGTGGAAGCCCTCCCCCGTTCCTGTTTATTTTACTAGGAAGGAACTGCAGGTGCTTGTTCGAACCGAAGACAGACACAACGTGCTGGAGTGACTCAGCGGGACAGGCAGCGTCTCTGGAGAGAAGGAATGGGTGGCGTTTCGGCTCAGTCTGAAGAAGGGTCTCGACCCGAAACATCACCCATCCCTTCCCTCCAGAGATGCTGCCTGTCCCGCTGAGTTACACCAGCGTTTTGTGTCTATCTTCTGTTAATTTTATTTCAGTTTAGTTTCGAGATGCAGCGCGGGAAACCGAGTCCGTGCCGACCAGCGATCACCTGTACACCAGCTCTATCCAAATACCGGTCCCGTATGGGGCAAACCAATATACGGGATGTCCCGGCTAATACGGGACCGTTGGCAACCCGAGTCTGAAGTGTCCGGACAGCTTTGTCTCCATCACTAAGATCAATCCCAATCCGAAACGTTACCTATCCATGTCCTGCAGAGATGGTGCCTGACCCGCTGAGTTACTCCAGCACCCGGTTTAGTATTTAGGGGAGCACACCATGGAAACAGACCTCTCGGCCCATCGAGTCCATGCCGTCCACCAGTCCATGTTTAATTCAGTTTAGAGATACAGCACAGAAACAGGCCCTTCGGCCCACCCTGTCCGTGCCGACCAGCGACCCCCGCACAGTAACACCATCCTACACACCCTGGGGACAATTTCTACAATTTATACCATAGCCAATTAAATAATTAGAGCGTGGGGGGAAACCGGAGCACCCGGAGAGAACCCACGCGGGTCAAAGGGAGAGAACGTACAGACTCCGTACAGAGAGCACCCGTAGTCAGGATCGAACCCGTGGTCTCCGGCGCTGTGAGGCCGCGACTCTACCGCTGCGCCACCGTGACAATCAACTCGTGCAATAATTAAACTACTGGGCTAGTAATCTGCTGCTGCCTCGCACATAGACGGTTTTTAATTCCTACCCAGCGTCTGGAATTAATATCCATCTAATTAAAGATGTTCTGGGTTGGAGAGATGGTGTCTTGGGTCCAGCCACGAAACTCCTGGATTGTTGCAAAGATAATTCTGGTTCAATCACGTTATTGAGCAGGGGCGGAAATCCCGGGGTGGGATGGGGGGGACACACACACGCCCCCCCCCATGTTTTGTAATCCGTATTTAGGGGAGCACACCATGGAAACAGACCTCTCGGCCCATCGAGTCCATGCCGTCCACCAGTCCATGTTTAATTCAGTTTAGAGATACAGCACAGAAACAGGCCCAGGGGGAGGGGAGGGGGGGGGGGTTGAGGATCATGATGATTCAGCGCGATGATTGGAGGAGGGATCTGTCGATCAGAGGTGGAAGTAGGCGGGACTGAGGGTCGAGCGCGGTGATTGGAGGAAGGAGGCTTCTGTGAAGCAAAGCTCGTAGGGCGGAGCTTGAATGGGCCCGTACGCGGGGCCTTTCATCGCCCCGGCGCGGCCGGCCACGAGCTTTTTCACCGCCCCGCGGTCAAATTGCTGCATCGAGGCAACCGATGCTCCCGATGTTGAAGCCCCACGATTCTTGCGGGAGTTCGGAGTCAGTCACCAACCAGGTCAGCTCCCGATGTTACCGTCCACGGGGCCCACGGCCAAAGCCTCGCACGTGTACGCATTCGCGCTCACGGCCCGGCAAGAAAATTGTGTTCCCCCGCCCCCCCCCCCCCCCTATATTGAGAGCGATTTCCGTGCCTGTTATTGAGGGTGATAGATGTTTACTATCCCCCCCCCCCCCCCACCCCCCACCCCTCCCCTTCCCCCGAGCGATCCAGGTTCGATTCCAGCATGTGGAGTTGGAACGTTCTCTTTAAGACCGGAGACTTCAGCTTCCCACATCCACACGAGACCACACCTGGAGTATTGTGTGCAGTTTTGGTCCCCTAATTTGACATTCTTGCTATTGAGGGAGTGCAGCGCAGGTTCACCAGGTTAATTCCCGGGATGGCGGGACTGTCATATGCTGAGAGAATGGAGCGGCTGGGCTTGTACACTCTGGAGTTTAGAAAGATGAGAGTGGATCTCATTGAAACATATAAGATTATTAATGGTTTGGACACGTTAGAGGCAGGAAACATGTTCCCGATGTTGGGGGGGAGTCCAGAACCAGGGGAAACTGTTTAAGAATAAGGAGTGAGCCATTTAGAACGGAGACGAGGAAACACTTTTTCTCACAGAGAGTTGTGAGTCTGTGGAATTCTCTGCCTCAGAGGGCGGTGGAGGCCGGTTCTCTGGATACAGGTGCTTTCAAGAGATAGAGCTAGATAGAGCGGAGTCAGGGGATATGGGGAGAAGGCAGGAACGGGGTACTGATTGGTGATGATCAGCCATGATCACATTGAATGGCGGTGCTGGCTCGAAGGGCCGAATGGCCTACTCCTGCACCTATTGTCTATTGTCTATTGAATGGCGGTGCTGGCTCGAAGGGCCAAATGGCCTACTCCTGCACCTATTGTCTATTGTCTATTGACTGGCTCGAAGGGCCGAATGGCCTACTCCTGCACCTATTGCCTCTTGTCCATCCCACAAAGATGTCTTGGCACGTTCTCCCTGTGGACCAGGTGGGTTTCTTCCAGCATGGGCAAGTTGGGCCGAAGGGCCTCTTTCCATGCTCTGACACTCTATGACTCTACAAAAACTTGCACGAGTCGCTAAAACAGTCTCTAATTCAGTCGACCCGGTATTTGCAACTTTTTCTGATGAAGAGCAGGGCAATATGTGTAACGAGTTGATGATTCCAAAATGTGCCCACTCTGTATGCATCAGGTAACCTTCCGAAACTGCCTCTGAATATTTGCACAGTCAGATCGCTGGACACAAAAAGACCAAAAATAAAATCAATTGTTATGGGATCGTCACTCAAGCAAGAGACATCAAAATCTGTTAAGAGCTGGGGATGATTGTTGGCACACCTAATCAATTAGACGTTTTACAAGGTCATTCCTTAATTGAAATGTTCGGTGCTGAGGAGAATTCACGATTCAAGGTGTCTGATAGATTTGAATAAACACAGTAAGTGAGAGAGGGGGTGGATGGAGCCGGAGCCTTGTTGCTGAACAAGCTGGGCCTTTTAGTTTAGCTCAGATTCAGATTCAGATTCAGATTCAATTTTAATTGTCATTGTCAGTGTACAGTACAGAGACAACGAAATGCATTTAGCATCTCCCTGGAAGAGCGACATAGCAAACGATTTGAATAAATAATAATAAGTGTCCAGAGGGGGGCGGTGATTGGCAGTCACCGAGGCACGTTGTTGAGTAGAGTGACAGCCGCCGGTGGCCCGATGTTCAGGCTCTCACGCCTGCTGGTTCAGCAACGAGAACCCCGACCTGTATCCGCCTCCCAGATGGTAGTAGGGTAAACCTCATGGTTGCCGGAGTCTGCAGAGAGCAGTCCACAGGCCCTTGGCGATGCTGAGCGCCCTCCGCAGACAGCCCGCTTGCTCCGGACAGACTCAATGGAGGGGAGCGCAGGAACCGGTGATGCCAGACGGGCAATCGCCAGCCACCACCCTCTGCAATGCCTGCTGGGTCGGAGACAGAGCAGTTGCCATACCATACTGTGATGCAGTTGGTAAGGATGCTCTCGATGGTGCAGCGGTAGAAGTTCACCAGGATCTGAGGAGACAGATGGACCTTCTTCAGTCTCCTCAGGAAGAAGAGACGCTGATGAGCCTTCTTGATCAGAGTAGAGGTATAGCTGAGAGATACAGCGCGGAAACAGGCCCTTCGGCCCACCGAGTCCGCGCCGACCAGCGATCCCCGCACATTTCGACACCACCTTACACACACTAGGGGTAATTCACACACAGGCCAAAGCCAATTAGCCTACAAACCTGTCGTACGTCTTGAGAGTGTGGGAGGAAACCGAAGATCTGGGAGAAAATCCGCGCGCCCACGGGGGGAACGTACAAATTCCGTGCCGACAATCTCCCTTGGACAGGATCGAACCCGGGTCTCCAGCGCTGCGAGCGCTGTAAGGCAGCAACCCTACTGCTGCGCCACCGTGATCGCCCGATAGAGTTGAGTTCAGTTTATTGTCACGTGTACCGAGGTACAGTGTGCGTGCTAACCAGCCAGCGGAAAGACAACACGTGATTACAGTCGAGCCATTCACAGTGTACGGACACAGAACGCTGGAGTAACTCAGCGGGACAGGCAGCAGGTGTATGGGGAGAAGGCAGGAGAATGGAGAGATAGATCAGCCATGATTGAATGGTGGAATGGGCCGAATGGCCTAATTCTACTCCTATTCCTCATAACCGTATGATCTCATGAGCGTCGCTGGAGGGAAGGAGTGGGTGACGTTTCAGGTCGAGACACTTTCTTCAGATTCCGAAAAAGTCTGAAGTCTTGAGTCCGAAGAAGTCTCTCGACCCGAAACGTCACCCATTCCTCCCTTGAGAGACGCTGCCTGTCCCGCTGAGTTACTCCAGCATTTTGGGTCTACTGTGTAAACCAGCATCTGCAGTTTGTTCCTACACATGTCCCATCTACACTGGTTCCACTTGAGAAAGGCTCTGTGTAACGTTGTAGAGCAGAGGGATCTAGAAGTGCAGGTTCGTAGTTCCTTGAAAGTGGCAAGTTGCAAGTTGATAGGGTGTTCAAAAAGTCTTTCATCAGTCAGAGGATTGAGTATTGAAGTCGGGAGGTCATGTTGCAGTTGTATAAGACGTTGGTGAGGCCACATTTAGAATATTGTGTTCAGTTCTGGGCACCGTGTTATGGGAAAGATGTTGTCAAGCTGGAAAGGGTAAAGAGAAGATTTACGAGGATGTTACCAGGACTAGAGGGTGTGAGCTACAGGGAGAGGTTGAGCAGGCTGGGACTCTATTCCTTGGAGGGCAGGAGGATAAGGGGTGATTTTATTGATGCCTACTGAATCACAGACTCACAGAGGGCGATGGGTCTATGGAACGAGCTGCTGGAGGAGGTAGTTGAGGCTGGGACTATCCCATCATTTAAGAAACAGTTGGACAGGTACATGGATAGGACAGGTTTGGAGGGATATGGGCCAAACGCGGGCAGGTGGGACTAGTGTTGATGGGGCACGTTGGTTGGTGTGGGCAAGAACCTGTTTCCACACTGTATCCTTGCGATTGATGCAGTGCAGCGTAGGTTCACGAGATTGATTCCTGGGATGGCGGGACTGTCATACGAGGTAAGATTGAAAAGACTGGGCTTGTATTCACTGGAGTTTAGAAGGAGAGAAACATAGAAAATAGGTGCAGGAGTAGGCCATTCGGCCCTTCGAGCCTGCACCGCCATTCAATATGATCATGGCTGATCATCCAACTCAGTATCCTGTACCTCCTCTCCATGCCCCCTGATCCCTTTAGCCACAAGGGCCACATCTAACTCCCTCTTAAATATAGCATGAGGGGGGATCTTATAGAAACATATAAAATTATAAAAGGACTGGACAAGCTAGATGCAGGAAAAATGTTCCCAATGTTGGATGAGTCCAGAACCAGGGGCCACAGTCTTAGAATAAAGGGGAGGTCATTTAATACTGAGGTGAGAAAAAACTTTTTCACCCAGAGAGTTGTGAATTTATGGAATTCCCTGCCACAGAGGGCAGTGGAGGCCAAGTCACTGGATGGATTTCAGAGAGAGTTGGATAGAGCTCTAGGGGCTAGTGGAGTCAAGGGATATGGGGAGAAGGCAGGCACGGGTTATTGATTGGGGACGATCAGCCATGATTACAATGAATGGCGGTGCTGGCTATAAGGGCCGAATGGCCTCGTCCTGCACCTATTGTCTATGTTTCTATGTATCACTCTGCGACTGCCACACACTGGGCCAGCAAACCTGCCCAGCCCCCACTGACATGGACTCGCTCCGGGTGCAGGGCGCTAAGTAGAGAGCGATGCCTGGACTCTCTCAGTTCCACCTGAGTAATTAAAGCGAATGGCAGTCTGACTGGCGGGGTGTCTTGGCGCTGGCCGTTATGCAAAAACCCTTCCACTTCGTTGAGCTTACTTACTTGTGATTCATAACAAAATGTACATTAGTGTTAATGGAACCTTTCCTTGGTCTTTCATAAATTATTCAACAGGATGAAATGAGCCAGAAATCTTTCAGGCAGGAATAACTCTTGGGGGTTTGTTTTTTCAGCTCCTTGTTCATCGTTTTTTGTCTCTCGTCTAGAGATACAGCGTGGGAGCAGACCCTTCGGCCCGTCGAGTCCGTGCCGGCCAGCGGTTACCCGCAAGGTTAACGCTATCCAGGACAAGGGGTCACAGCTTAAGGATAAGGGGGAAATCCTTAGAGGGAGTGCAGAGACGGTTCTGATTCCTGGGATGTCAGGACTGTCTTATGAAGAAAGACTGGATAGACTTGGTTTTATACTCTCTAGAATTTAGAAGATTGAGTGGGGATCGTATAGAAACTTACAAAATTATTTAGGGATTGGCCAGTCTAGATGCAGGAAGATTGTTCTCGATGTTAGGGAAGTCCAGGACAAGGGGTCACAGCTTAAGGATAAGGGGGAAATCCTTTAAAACCGAGATGAGGAGAACTTTTTTCACACAGAGAGTGGTGAATCTCTGGAACTCTCTGCCACAGAGGGTAGTTGAGGCCAGTTCATTGGCTATATTTAAGAGGGAGTTAGATGTGGCCCTTGTCGCCAAGGGGATCAGGGGGTATGGAGAGAAGGCAGGTACGGGATACTGAGTTGGATGATCAGCCATGATCATATTAAATGGCGGTGCAGGCTCGAAGGGCCGAATGGCCTACTCCTGCACCTTGTTTCTATGTTTCTATGTTTCTATCCCACACACACACACACACACACACACACACACACACACACACACACACACACACACACACACACACACACACACACACACACACACACACACACACACACACACACACACACACACACGGGACAGTTTTTACATTTCGACCATTTAAGCCGATTAACCTACAAATCTGCACGTCTTTGGAGCATGGGAGGAAACCGGAGCGCCCCGGAGAAATCCCACGCAGGTCACGGAGAGAGAACGTGCAAACTCCGTACAGACAGCGCCCGTGGTCAGGATCGAACCCGGGACTCTGGCGCTGTGAGGGCTGCAACTCTACCGCATGTTTTGTTCAGTTTCAGTTTAGTTTACTGTCACGTGTACCGAGGTACAGTGAAAAGCTTTTGTTGCGTGCTAACCGGGAAAGACAATACATGATTTCAATCGGGCCGTCCGCAGTGTCCAGATACAGGATAAAGGGAATAACGTTTAGGGCATGATACAATCTATTAAAATATCAGAGAACTAAGGCAGGCACGTTATAGTCAGATGGAGAGTCGGCACGGTGGCCCAGCGGTAGAGTTGCAGCCTCACAGCGCTGGAGACTCGGGTTCAATCCCGACTACGGGTGCAGTCTGTACGGAGTTTGTACGTTCTCCCCGAGATCTAAAGTTTCCTCCCACACTCCAAATACATCCAGGCTTGTAGGTTCATTTGCTACGGTATAAATGTAGAAATTGTCCCTCGTGTGTGTGTGTGTGTGTGTGTGTATGTGTGTGTGTGTGTATGTGTACGTGTGTGTGTGTGGGTGTTTGTGTGTGCGTGTGTGTGTGCGTGTGTGCGTGTATGTGTGTGTGTGTACGTGTGTGTGTACGTGTGTGTGTGTGTGTGTGTGTGTGTGCGTGTGCGTATATGTGTGTGTGTGTACGTGTGTGTGTACGTGTGTGGGTACGTGTGTGTGTACGTGTGTGTACGTGTGTGTGTGTGTGTGTGTGTGTGTGTGTGTGTGCGTGTGTGTGCGTGTGTGTGTGTGTGTGTGTGTGTGTGTGTGTGTGTGTGTGTACGTGTGTGTACGTGTGTCGCTGGTCAGCGCGGATTTCGTGGGCCGAAGGGCCAGTGTCTCGAAACTAAACAAATGAAAAAATGTGGATGAATAATGTAACTGGCCCAACGCATAAATGGGAAAGTTTATCATACACAATTGATCAATGCAAATAGCAAGAAAACTTCTCGTTGCAATGCTCTCTGTGAGATATTAACTTGGATAAAATCCAACATTAAGACAAGGGCAGAGAAAGGAATAGTTTGTCAAATTCACTGAATGGTTATTTTTGGAAAGCTACAGAGAAGGTTAAATGATAGCTGAACTGTTCAGATTCTTCCCCCCCTTTGAGGGTGACTGATCATTTATATTTACTGTTGTTCTAGATGCGTCTGGTGTCAACTAAAGTTGAGCAAGGGTTTCATTGTTCATAGAGTGATTCAGTGCAGGAACAGGCCCTTCGGCCCAGCTTGGCCCACACCGACCAACATGCCCCATCTACACTGGTCCCACCTGCCTGCGTTTGGCCCATAACCCTCTAAACCTGTCATAGTCATAGTGATTCAGTGCAGGAACAGGCCCTTCGGCCCAACTTGCCCACGCCGACCAACAATGAGCAACTAACGGTCC
Source organism: Leucoraja erinaceus (assembly GCF_028641065.1). Classification (NCBI taxonomy): domain Eukaryota; kingdom Metazoa; phylum Chordata; class Chondrichthyes; order Rajiformes; family Rajidae; genus Leucoraja; species Leucoraja erinaceus. The sequence continues at coordinate 29,249,280 of NC_073401.1, forward strand.
AGCAGGTGGCAGAGGCCAGAACTCTGAACAAACTAGGTTCAATAATGACCAACCCCACTCACCCACTCCACGCCCTGAAGGTGATCAAGAGCAGCATCTTCAGTCAGAGACTGATTGCACCAATGTGCAAAACGGAGAGATATAGGAAGTCTTGTATACCTGCTGCTTGTATACCAGCTTCACAGCTTAAGGATAAAGGGGAAATCCTTTAAAAACCGAGATGAGAAGAAACTTTTTTTCACACAGAGAGTGGTGAATCTCTGGAATTCTCTGCCACAGAGGGTAGTTGAGGCCAGTTCATTGGCTATATTTAAGAGGGAGTTAGATGTGGCCCTTGTGGCTAAGGGGATCAGGGGTATGGAGAGAAGGCAGGTACGGGATACTGAGTTGGATGATCAGCCATGATCATATTGAATGGTGGTGCAGGCTCGAAGGGCCGAATGGTCTCTACTCCTGCACCTATTTTCTATGTTTCTATAAGGTTCTATAATGCACAAAAATAATTTTGGATTTTTTTTGTATTCATTCATTGTATTTTAACTTATTAAGTATTGAAGCTGTCTGTGGAAATGTGTGGTGTTATGGCTGTCTTGAAGCTGTTGTGGCACTGTAATTTCCTGTAAAGGATTATTAAAGGTTATTCAATTCAATGCCCCATCTACACTGGTCCCACCTGCCTGCGTTTGGCCCATATACCTCTAAACCTGCCCTATCCATGTACCCGACATGTAGGCGCTGTGAGGCCGCAACTCTACCGCTGCGCCACTGTGCTGCTCTATAGCGTGAAGGAAAGAAATATTGAATAGATTCGGGCTACGTATTCTGAAGTTGACAGTTTAGTTTGGTTTAGTTTAGAGATACAGCACGGAAACAGGCCCTTCGGCCCACCGAGTCCGTGCCGACCAGCGCCCACCACACGTTAACACTATCCTACACCCCCCACTAGGGACATTTTTTACATTTACACCAAGCCAATTAACCTACAAACCTGCACGCCTTTGGAGTGTGGGAGGAAACCGAAGATCTCGGAGAAAAACCCACGTGGGTCACGGGGAGAAGGCAGGAAAATGGGGTTAGGAGGGAGAGACAGATCAGCCATGATTGAATGGAGGAGTGGACTTGATGGGCCGAATGGCCTAATTCTACCCCTACACTTATGACCTTATGACTAGCACTATCTTACAAACCATGAGCAATTGATTAGAATGGGTGTCAGGGGTTATGGGGAGGAGGCGGGAAAATGGGACAGGGTGGGGAGAGATCAGCCAATGATTGAAGGGCAGAGTGGGGTGGACGGGCCGAGTGGCCTAATTCTACTCCCGTGGCCGATTGGGAAAGGGGGAGATGCAGCGAGAACTGGGTGTCATGGTACACCAGTCATTGAAGGTAGGCATGCAGGTGCAGCAGGCAGTAAAGAAAGCGAATGGTATGTTAGCTTTCATTGCAAGAGGATTTGAGTATAGGAGCAGGGAGGTTCTACTGCAGTTGTACAGGGTCTTGGTGAGACCACACCTGGAGTATTGCGTACAGTTATGGTCTCCAAATCTGAGGAAGGACATTATTGCCATAGAGGGAGTGCAGAGAAGGTTCACCAGACTGATTCCTGGGATGTCAGGACTGTCTTATGAAGAAAGACTAGATAGACTTGGTTTATACTCTCTAGAATTTAGGAGATTGAGAGGGGATCTTATAGAAACTTACAACATTCTTATGGGGTTGGACAGGCTAGATGCAGGAAGATTGTTCCCGATGTTAGGGAAGTCCAGGACAAGGGGTCACAGCTTAAGGATAAGGGGGAAATCCTTTAAAACCGAGATGAGAAGAACTTTTTTCACACAGAGTGGTGAATCTCTGGAACTCTCTGCCACAGAGGGTAGTTGAGGCCACAGTTCATTGGCTATATTTAAGAGGGAGTTAGATGTGGCCCTTGTGGCTAAGGGGATCAGGGGGTATGGAGAGAAGGCAGGTACGGGATACTGAGTTGGATGATCAGCCATGATCATATTGAATGGCGATGCAGGCTCGAAGGGCCGAATGGCCTCTACTCCTGCACCTATTGTCTATGTTTCTATGTAACGAACTGAGTGAACGTCCAGCGGATTTCCACGCCCTGACGTTTGCCGCCTTGTTCTGTTCCCCTGCAGGAAGGAACCCGTGCACCGAGCGTCGACGATGAGGGGGAGGAGTGTCGGAGTGAGGCTGTGTGGGGGCCGCTGCGCATCGGTCCCGCTCCCGTCCCCGGCCGTCTGAGCGACCGCTCCGTTCGTGGAGAGAGAAGACGGGGGTGGTGGGGGTGAGGAAGGAGTATCGTGTGTGGGGGGGGGGGGGGGGGGGGGGGGGGGGGGGTGGGAGGGGAGGACAGGAAAGGCCCAAGGCCTGACGGAACACAGAGGAGCGGAGAGATGTCCGAGAGGAAGCCGTGCCCGCCATTCACGGGGAAATTAGCGGCCGTGGCGACAACGGAACATCCCGCGCCCTCTGAGTCTCCGGGGAAGCTTTCTCCGCTACTCGTTTCCCGGGGGCTTCCTGCTGGCAAACGCACCCAGGGAAAAGATATCGGAAAACTCGTGCGTCACAGTCCACACGAGTAGACGATAGACATCGCTATCACCACCTCCAGCCAGAGTGGTGCCAGAGGATTGAGTTGGGCCTCTCTCCGTCGCTCCCGCAGAGCAAACTCCCCCTTCCAAGTTTCCACATCGATGTCGGCCATTTTGTAAGCCGTCAGCTTGGAGATTGGCGATTTGCAAACGGCGACTCCCTTGAGAGGGGAGACTCAGCGGACCACGCACAAAAAGCCGGGAGATTTATAATCGGCCGGAATCCGGGACCATATCTCTGCCCGCAGCGTGGATTACAAAATTGCTTCAGCACTTTCCCCCCCCCCTTTGCGACTGGGAAAAGCTCGTTGGCTGTTGCTCGAGATATCTCCATTTCTGTACGTAATGTGCTGGGGATGGCCAGACTAGCCATCAAGATACAGCGTTACTTCCGGCGCAGGCCTTTGCGACTCTTCACCTTCTTCCTGGTCTACCTCATGGCGGGCAGCCTGGTCTTCCTCCACCCGGGCTTTGTGGGGGACAGCCCGGTGGCCGGGAGGACCCCGCGCCCGGGGGAAGTCGGGGCACACGGTGGCGGGAGCGGAGGACCAGTGCCCAGCGGCGGCGGCGCCCTCCAGCGTTTCTCCTTCCTGCCCTTCGGCAGGGCCTACAAGGAAGGCCCGGAAAAGGAGCAGTGGTCGGGGGAAGTGGCCACCGGGCCCAGGAGGTACGGGCCCCCCTGGATGAAACCCGCCCCTCAGACGGACCCCGTGGACAAGCTCCGAGCCGGAGAGCATGTCGGCAGTTGGAGCCGGGCGCTGAAGGGGAAGATGTCGAGAGATCAGGAGGAGAACAGAGGTAGGTGAGACCCCCCCCCCCCCTCTCCCCCTCCCCTCTACGGGACGGTTGCTTCTGTTCATGGGCCAGAGCCCCAGGTTCGATCCCGACGACGGGTGCTTAGAGTCATAGAGTGAAACGGTGTGGAAACAGGCCCTTCGGCCCATCTCGCCCACACCGGCCAACAATGTCCCAGCTACACTAGTCCCACCTGCCTGCACTTGGTCCATATCCCTCCAAACCTGTCCTATCCATGTACCTGTCCAACTGTTTCTTAAACGTTGGGATAGTCCCAGCCTCAACTACCTCCTCTGGCAGCTCGTTCCACACACCCACCACCCTTTGCGTGAAAAAGTTACCCCTCGGATTCCTATTAAATCTTTTCCCCTTCATCTTGAACCTATGTCCTCTGGTCCTCGATTCCCCTACTCTGGGCACGAGACTCTGTGCATCTAACCAATCTATTCCTATGTTAATTCCTCAGTTATTTGCATTCCAGTACTTTGGTTCACCCTCGTTGGAAAGCCCTTCCTGGACAAGAGATTCCGTGCATCTGCCCATTCTAGTCTTCTCATGATTTTGTACACCTCGATGAGAACAACCCCTCATCCTCCTGCGCTCCGTGGATGAGAGACCCACCCTGCTAAACCTCTCCCTGCCGCTCACACCCTCTAGTCCTGGCAACATCTTTTCTGAACCCTCTCAAGCTTGACGATAATTTCCCTACAACACGGTGCCCAGAACTGAACACACGGACTGCTTGTCTGTGCGGAGTTTGTACGTTCTTGAGTATAGGAGCAGGGAGGTTCTACTGCAGTTGTACGGGGTCTTGGTGAGACCACACCTGGAGTATTGCGGACAGTTTTGGTCTCCAAACCTGAGGAAGGACATTATTGCCATAGAGGGAGTGCAGAGAAGGTTCGCCAGACTGATTCCTGGGATGTCAGGACTGTCTTATGAAGAAAGACTGGATAGACTTGGTTTATGCTCTCTAGAATTTAGGAAATTGAGAGGGGATCTTATAGAAACTTACAAAATTCTTAAGGGGTTGGACAGGCTAGATGCAGGAAGATTGTTCCCGATGTTGGGGAAGTCCAGGACAAGGGGTCACAGCTTAAGGATAAGGGGGAAATCCTTTAAAAACCGAGATGAGAAGAACTTTTTTCACACAGAGAGTGGTGAATCTCTGGAACTCTCTGCCGCAGAGGGTAGTCGAGGCCACAGTTCATTGGCTATATTTAAGAGGGAGTTAGATGTGGTCCTTGTGGCTAAGGGGATCAGGGGGTATGGAGAGAAGGCAGGTACGGGATACTGAGTTGGATGATCAGCCATGATCATATTGAATGGCTGTGCAGGCTCGAAGGGCCGAATGGCCTACTCCTGCACCTAATTTCTATGTTTCTATGTTTCTATGTTCTCCCCGTGACCCGCGTGGGTTTTTCTCCGGATGCTCCAGTTTCCTCCCCCACCCCCCCCCCCCTCCAAAGACGTCCAGGTTTTGACACAAATGTAAAATTGTTCCTCCAGCACTTTGGGTCTTTTTTTGTGCATTAACCGGCCCCTGCAGTTCCCTGCTTCTACACTGAAGGTCGATTATCCTTGAAACACAATTCCAAGATATTTTTCTGACGTGCATTGTATTGGGTTCATGAATTGGTTATCTTGCTTCAGGCATTTCTTGTATTCATGAGACATTATCTATTGTCAAGAAATTCTGATCTCCATGCTGTAATATTAAGGACCCTGTTACAGTTTAAGTTATTGTCTGCGGCTAAATTACTTCCTTGTAATCGCTATTAGTCCTGCTAGATATTGTTTTGCAATGAGGATACCGAGTATGTGCTTTCACTATGACCACATATTGCGTTATAGGAGCGCTCTACGAATAATCTAATGGGAACTAATCATATATCACTAGGAATAACTATCACACTGACCCATCTGACCTATGCTGAGAGAATGGAGCGGCTGGGCTTGTACACTCTGGAGTTCAGAAGGATGAGAGGTGATCTCATTGCGACATCTTTCTAAGATTGTTAAGGGTTTGGACATGCTAGAGGCAGGAAACATGTTCCCCATGTTGGGGGAGTCCAGAAACAGGGGCCACACAGTTTAAGAATAAGGGGGAAGCCATTTAGAATGGAGGCGAGGAAACACTTTTTCTCACAGAGAGTGGTGTGTCTGTGGAGGTAGACAAAAGTGCTGGAGAAACTCAGCGGGTGCAGCAGCATCTAGGGGCTCGTGGAGTCAAGGGATATGGGGAGAAGGCAGGCACGGGTTATTGATAGGGGACGATCAGCCATGATCACAATGAATGGCGGTGCTGGCTCGAAGGGCCGAATGGCCTCCTCCTGCACCTATTTTCTCTCTATCAATGGAGTGAAGGAAATAGGCAACGTTTCGGGCCGAAACCCTTCTTCAGACTGTGGAATTCTCTGCCTCAGAGGGCGGTGGAGGCAGGTTCTCTGGATACTTTCAAGAGAGAGCTAGATAGGGCTCTTAAACCTAGCGGAGTCAGGGGACATGGGGAGAAGGCAGGAACGGGGTACTGATGGTGGATGATCAGCCATGATCACATTGAAGGGCGGTGCTGGCTCGAAGGGCCGAATGGCCTACTCCTGTACCTATTGTCTATCTGTCCACTAAATCCCCAATCCTTTTCCCCACTCAACAGAAAAGCATCTAATTCTCTTCCGAATTGATTTCTGTAGTCCTCTGAAGTGGCGTTAGGTATTATCCATTCCGAACAGGAGTTTCAGGTCGAGCCACGAGCGGATTGTTGAGGCGAGAAAATAAAGATTCAATTCAATAAAATTTCCATCTTGAGTCTGAGACCCTTGTGGTCCTGCTGAGTGTTCAGCTTGCATTTGAAATTCTCGCTGTCTTTCTGACTGTCCCACTGAGGCTGTCCTGATCGTAGACTGAAGAAGGTTCCCCAACCGAAACGCCACCCGTTCCTTATCTCCGGAGACGCTGCCTGTCCCGCTGAGTTACTCCGGCACTTTGTGCCTTGTCTTCGATTTAAACCAGCACCTGCAGTTCCTTCCGACACTGATTGGTGGCCGATTGGGAAAGGGGGAGATGCAGCGAGACCTGGGTGTCATGCTACACCAGTCATTGAAGGTAGGCATGCAGGTGTAGCAGGCAGTAAAGAAAGCGAATGGTATGTTAGCTTTCATTGCAAAAGGATTTGAGTATAGGAGCAGAGAGGTTCTACTGCAGTTGTACAGGGTCTTGGTGAGACCACACCTGGAGTATTGCGTACGGTTTTGGTCTCCAAATCTGAGGAAGGACATTATTGCCATAGAGGGAGTGCAGAGACGGTTCACCAGACTGATTCCTGGGATGTCAGGACTGTCTTATGAAGAAAGACTGGATAGACTTGGTTTATACTCTCTAGAATTTAGAAGATTGAGAGGGGATCTTATAGAAACTTACAAAATTCTTAAGGGGTTGGACAGGCTAGATGCAGGAAGATTGTTCCCGATGTTAGGGAAGTCCAGGACAAGGGGTCACAGCTTAAGGATAAAGGGGAAATCCTTTAAAACCGAGATGAGAAGAACTTTTTTTTTTCACACAGAGAGTGGTGAATCTCTGGAACTCTCTGCCACAGAGGGTAGTTGAGGCACAGTTCATTGGCTATATTTAAGAGGGAGTTAGATGTGGCCCTTGTGGCTAAGGGGATCAGAGGGTATGGAGAGAAGGCAGGTACAGGATACTGAGTTGGATGATCAGCCATGATCATATTGAATGGCGAATGGTGCAGGCTCGAAGGGCCGAATGGCCTCTACTCCTGCACCTAATTTCTATGTTTCTATGATTGTGGTTCAGTTCAGTTTAGAGATACAGACCCTTCGGCCCACCTAGCCCGTGCCGACCGGCTGATCCCCGCACACTAACGCTATCCGACACGCCACTAGGGACAATTTACATTTATACCGAAGGCCATTCGACCTACAAACCTGTTCGTCTTTGGAGTGCAGGAGGTAACCAAACAAGGGGGGGGACCTCATTGAAACGTACAGAATAGTGAAAGGCTTGGATAGAATGGATGCGGAGAGGATGTTTCCACAAGTGGGAGAGTCCAGGATGAGAGGTCAGAGCCTCAGAATTAAAGGATGTTTCTTTAGGAAGGAGTTGAGGAGGAATTTCTTCAGTCAGAGGGCGGTGAACCTGGTGAATTCCTTTGCCACAGAAGGCTGTGGAGGCCAAGTCAGTGGATATATTTAAGGCAGAGGCAGATAGATAGATGCATCTATGGAGCGAAGGAAATAGGCAACGTTTCGGCCCGAAACGTTGCCTATTTCCTTCGCTCCATAGATGCTGCTGCACCCGCTGAGTTTCTCCAGCTTTTTTGTGTAACCTTCGATTCTCCAGCATCTGCAGTTCCTTCTTAAACACCGTTCCCGAAGTCCAGGACAAGGGGTCACAGCTTAAGGATAAGGGGGAAATCCTTTAAAACCGAGATGAGGAGAACTTTTTTTCACACAGAGCAGGTGTCTGGGAACTCTCTGCCACAGAGGGTAGTTGAGGCCAGTTCATTGGCTATATTTAAGAGGGAGTTAGAGGAGGGGATCAGAGGGTATGGAGAGAAGGCAGGTACGGGATACTGAGTTGGATGATCAGCCATGATCATATTGAATGGCGGTGCAGGCTCGAAGGGCCGAATGGCCTACTCCTGCACCTAATTTCTATGTTTCTATGTTTCTATCTCTTATGAACTCATTCACCCAGCCACGGCCGAGTCAGTCAACGATGGATTGCCGGCGGGAATTTGTCCCGTATTTTGCCCTTTTGTCCCTTATTTGGGAGTGAGAAAGATGGCGACCCTAACTGGTAGGGGAGGTCTGATGTGAAACTATCATCTAGTTGCTGGTCTTAAACCTGTCCCCTCCCATTCTCCTGATTTGGAGAATTGCCACAAGCTGATCCAAAAAGAAAAACCATGCACTGGCTTACCATGCGTGGGAGAGAACTGCAGATGCTGGTTTAAACCGAAGACAGACACAAAATGCTGGAGTAACTCAGTGGGACAGGCAGCGTCTCCGGTGAGAAGGAATGGGTGAGGTTTCAGGTCGAGACCCTTCTTCAGACTGAAGAAGGTTCTCCAGACTCTCGACCCGAAACGTCACCAGTTCCTTCTCTCCGGAGACATTTTTTTTTTTTTTTTTTTTTTTTTTTTTTTTTGGATTTGTTACACTTTAATTAACAGCTTTGATGACATACACGAGATATTCCCAGTCGATGTTCACTGATCCTTTCATTCCCGGAGAGGCGACGGATGGCAGACTTCACCGCCACAGCCGAGGTGGTGTTGTAGGCCCAGGCTCCTCCAGCGATCCACAATGCCAAATGCCAACAGCTCTCCTCTTCCTCTTAGTCTTCCCACAGAAGGAGCAGGTATATTTGGCATGCTGACTGATCTCGATCTTCTTCGCCATTTTACGGAGCGACGCTCCATACCGAGTGCCGTACTTTCCCACATTCCCAACTTTCTTTGTTCGTTTCACCATGGTCGCGGCTCCAGCAGACACTGCCTGTCCCACTGAGTTACTCCAGCATTTTGTGTCAACCTCTGGGTTGTAAACTGGCCACGCTACATACGAATGCTTCGAACCTCTGTCCTTGGCTGGGTGACATTGTAATCTGTGGAATGATATAAGATTTATTATTATTTGTTGAACTAATGCTGCTTTGGTTCATGAGAAATATGAATGGCTGTAAATTAATTATTGCCTTTGAATAACTAAGCACAAATGCTCTGGCCGGCTTCATATTACACTGAGTTATAGGCAATGATATTGCATCATAATATTATACATATATCTGGTTTGATTTGCCTGTCTGATCAGTCTGAAGAAGGGTTTTGGCCCGAAACGTTGCCTATTTCCTTCGCTCCATAGATGCTGCCTCACCAGCACTTTTGTCTACTTTCGATTTTCCCAGCATACATAGAAACATAGAAACATAGAAATTAGGTGCAGGAGTAGGCCATTCGGCCCTTCGAGCCTGCACCGCCATTCAATATGATCATGGCTGATCATCCAACTCAGTATCCCATACCTGCCTTCTCTCCATACCCTCTGATCCCCTTAGCCACAAGGGCCACATCTAACTCCCTCTTAAATATAGCCAATGAACTGGCCTCGACTACCCTCTGTGGCAGAGAGTTCCAGAGATTCACCACTCTCTGTGTGAAAAAAGTTCTTCTCATCTCGGTTTTAAAGGATTTCCCCCTTATCCTTAAGCTGTGACCCCTTGTCCTGGACTTCCCCAACATCGGGAGCAATCTTCCTGCATCTAGCCTGTCCAACCCCTTAAGAATTTTGTAAGTTTCTATAATCTGCAGTTCTTTCTTAAACATAGGAATCTGAGGGGTAACTTTTTCACACAAAGGTTGGTGGGTGTACGGAACGAGCTGCCGGAGGAGGTAGTTGAGGCTGGGACTATCCCAACTTTTAAGAAACAGCTAGACAGGAACATGTCAGGGCAGGTTTGGAGGGATATGGACCAAGCGCGGGCAGGTGGGACTAGTGTAGCTGGGACTAGTGTTGGGCATGGTGGGCCGAAGGGCCTGTTTCCATGCTGTATGACTGAGGTGACTGACTATAGGTGACATTTCGGGTCGAGACCCTTCTTCAGTCTGACCCGAAACGTCACCTAATCCTTCGCTCCATAGACGCTGCCTCACCTGCTGAGTTTCTCCAACATTTTTGTCTACCTTCGATTTTCCCAGCATCTGCAGTTCCTTCTTAAACCATATAACCATATAACAATTACAGCACGGAAACAGGCCATCTCGGCCCTACAAGTCCGTGCCGAACAAATTTTTTTGTTCCCCTTAGTCCCACCTGCCTGCACTCATACCATAACCCTCCATTCCCTTCTCATCCATATGCCTATCCAATTTATTTTTAAATGATACCAATGAACCTGCCTCCACCACTTCCACTGGGAGCTCATTCCACACCGCCACCACTCTCTGCGTAAAGAAGTTCCCCCTCATATTACCCCTAAACTTCTGTCCCTTAATTCTGAAGTCATGTCCTCTTTAAACATCTAAACATAGGAATCTGAGGGGTAACTTTTTCCACACAAAGGCTGGTGGTGGGTGTACGGAACGAGCTGCCGGAGGAGGTAGTTGAGGCTGGGACTATCCCAACATTCAAACATGGATAGGGCGGGTTTGGAGGGCTATGGGACTAGCGTAGCTGGGACTAGTGTTGGGCAAGGTGTGGGCTGAAGGAAGGGCCTGTTTCCACTCTATGTATCACTCTATGACCAAGCTAATTCCCGCTTGCAGCAGCAGCAGCAAACATTTTGTACCGTGTGAGGTGAAGGCCGTCATTTCTCTGCAAGTGTAATATCCACGAGGCAGTGAGACTAATGAGGGGGGCAGGGAAATAACTGGGTCAGGCAAAATCTGTGGGAGGCATAATATATTTTTAGATCCAACAACACAAGGCCTACTTTTCAAAACCGGGGGTAGGCATTACGGTTGAGCAGATTAATGGGTTATGAATGCTAATCAGATTAATTAAAAGGCTTGTAACCCTTGGATTCACGAGCTGCATGTTTTATATGTATCCTTTCGTAATTGTTGTGATGGGTAATATATGTGTGTGTGTGTGTGTGATTTTTTAAACAGCAAGATGGGGGTGGGTCTGTCAGTCTCTGAGGTGGGTGAGTTTTCAAACAGAGAACAGTACAGCACAGGAACAGGCCATTCGGCCCATCTAGTCTACCCCGCCATTCAATCATGGCTGATCTATCTCTCCCTCCCAACCCCATTCTCCTCCCTTCTCCCCGTAACCTCTGACACCCGCACTAATCAAGCATCTATCTATCCATCTCTGCCTTAAATATATTCACTGACTTGGCCTCCACAGCCTTCTGTGGCAAAGAATTCCACAGATTCGCCACACTCTAACTAAAGAAATTCATAGAAACATAGAAACATAGAAAATAGGTGCAGGAGTAGGCCATTCGGCCCTTCGAGCCTGCACCGCCACTCAATATGATCATGGCTGATCATCAAACAGTATCCTGTACCTGCCTTCTCTCCATACCCTCTGATCCCTTTAGCCACAAGGGCCACATCTAACTCCCTCTTAAATATAGCCAATGAACTGGTCTCAACTACCTTCTGCGGGAGAGAATTCCACAGATTCACCACTCTCTGTGTGAAAAAAGTTTTCCTCATCTCAGTCCTAAAAGATTTCCCCTTTATCCTTAAACTGTGTGACCCCTTGTCCTGGACTTGTTTTGGGCTTCGTCCCGAAACGTTGCCTATTTCCTTCGCTCCATAGATGCTGCTGCACCCGCTGAGTTTCTCCAGCACTTTTGTCTACCTTCGATTTTCCAGCATCTGCAGTTCCTTCTTAAACACCCTTGTGGAGGGGTGGGCAGGTTGGGCCGAAGGGCCTGTTTCCGTGCTGCCTTTCCCTGTGCCACTAAATGCAGCAGAGCTCCAATCTAATGGCGTGGCCTAAGCTTAATTATCCCTGCGTTTTAGCAGCAAACGAACGCACTTCAAAGAAACACCTCGTTGGATGTGAAGAGCTTTACGATATCGCAGAGTTGTAAAGGCAATGACAGAAAGGCACGTCCTCTCACAGAGTGGAGGCTAGGGAGCTGTTTCAGTGCCTATCATCATTGGCGTGCGTCTGTTCAGCAGCTTTCATCCAAAATATAATTACTCCTGAATCGGTTCCCAATCTCTCCGGACTGTTACAGCGCTAATTGTCCTTCACACGTTTCCGCGGTCTCCCCGCATGGCGCCTTTTGATTGTGAAAAGCGAATGGTATGTTAGCTTTCATAGCAAAAGGATTTGAGTCTAGGAGCAGGGAGGTTCTACTGCAGTTGTACAGGGTCTTGGTGAGACCACACCTGGAGTATTGCGTACAGTTTTGGTCTCCAAATCTGAGGAAGGACATTATTGCCATAGAGGGAGTGCAGAGAAGGTTCACCAGACTGATTCCTGGGATGTCAGGACTGTCTTATGAAGAAAGACTGGATAGACTTGGTTTATACTCTCTAGAATTTAGGAGATTGAGAGGGGATCTTATAGAAACTTACAAAATTCTTAAGGGGTTGGATAGGCTAGATGCAGGAAGATTGCTCCCGATGTTGGGGAAGTCCAGGACAAGGGGTCACAGCTTAAGGATAAGGGGGAAATCCTTTAAAACCGAGATGAGAAGAACTTTTTTCACACAGAGAGTGGTGAATCTCTGGAACTCTCTGCCACAGAGGGTAGTTGAGGCCAGTTCATTGGCTATATTTAAGAGGGAGTTAGATGTGGCCCTGGTGGCTAAGGGGATCAGGGGGTATGGAGAGAAAGCAGGTACAGGATACTGAGTTGGATGATCAGCCATGATCATATTGAATGGCGGTGCAGGCTCGAAGGGCCGAATGGCCTACTCCTGCACCTAATTTCTATGTTTCTATGTTTCTATGTTTCTATGTTTCTATGAAATTAGATCTATCGTAGAGTCCTGGGGGCTATACGGCACGGAACAGGCCCTTCGGCCCACCTTGTCCGTGTCAGCCCAGTTGGCACTTTGGGCTAGGGTCCTATTTACCGAGGGAACGACGACTCGACATGAGCAGGGATGCAAGGCTGAGGCTCTACAAGGCACATTTGGTTAGGCCGCATTTGGAGTAACTCGCAACAGCCAAAAATGGCCTGTCTCCCGTATCAACGTGTAGGAGGGAACTGCAGATGCTGGTTTAAACCGAAGAGAGACACAAAATGCTGGAGTAACTCGGCGGGGAAGCCAGCATCTCTGGAGAGCAGGAACGGGCGACTTTTCGGGTCGAGGCCCTTCATCATCTTCTCTCCAGAGATGCCGCTTCTGTCCCCCCGACTCACTCCACCATTTTGTGTCTATCTTCAAAAGGTAGTAAACACTGCCCAGTCCATCATCGGCTCTGACCTCCCTTCCATCGAGGGGATCTATCGCAGTCGCTGCCTCAAAAAGACTGGCAGCATCATCAAAGACCCACACCATCCTGGCCACACGCTCATCTCCCCGCTACCTCCAGGTAGAAGGTACAGGAGCCTGAAGACTGCAACGTCCAGGTTCAGGAATAGCTACTTCCCCACAGCCATCAGGCTATTAAACCAGGCTCGGACAAAACTCTGAACATTAATAGCCCATTATCTGTTATTTGCACTTCATCAGTTTATTTATTCATGTGTGTATTTACGTATATTATGGTATATGGACACACTGATCTGTTTTGTAGTCAATGCCTACTATGTTCCGTTGTGCTGAAACAGAGCAAGAATTTCATTGTCCTATCAGGGACACATGACAATAAACTCCCTTGAACCTCTCGATCCCTCTCTCATCGTTACTTTTTTGTGTGTCTTTCGTTCATTCCCTCTATATCTCCCGTTTCCCTCTCCCCCTGACTCTCAGTCCGAAGAACGTTCCCAACCCGAAACGCCGCCCGTTCCTTGTCCTCCAGAAGTGCCGCCTGTCCCGGCTCGTTACGCCACCATTTTGTGTCTGTCCCTGGCAGTAACGACGGTGTACCAGCGTTTGCTTGGTGACAAATAGTTGCAGGATTGATGTATTCACACTTCCGAACGTTAGAAATGCAGCAACATTAAATAAAGCTGGAAAATTAGCGCTGATGGAATAAATGGAAGGAGAAGATAGTTTAATAGCCATTATTTACTTAAATTGGTTGGGAAAGAGGACGCGATATAAATTGAATGCACATCGTGTCGCTATAAATGGGAGCCAGCAACAGCTCACTTAACTTTATAGACATCATTTAAAACACACAGTTTAAGAAGGAACTGCAGGTGCTGGAAAATCGAAAAACGCTGGAGGAACTCAGCGTGTGAGGCAGCATCTATGGAGCGAAGGAAATAGGCGACGTTTCGGGTCGAGACCCTTCTTCAGACTGATGTGGGGGGGGGGGGGAAGAAAAAAGGAAGAGGCGGAGACAGTGGGCTGTGGGGGGGAGCTGGGAAGGGGAGGGGAAGGAGGGAGAAAGCAGGGACTACCTGAAATTGGAGAAGTCGATGTTCATACCCGCTGGGGTGTAAACTACCCAAGCGAAATATGGGGTGTTGTTCCTCCAATTTGCGGTGGGACTCACTCTGGCCATGGTGGAGGCCCAGGACAGAGAGGTCGGATTCGGAACGGGAGGGGGAGTTGAAGTGCTGAGCCACCGGGAGGTCAGGTTGGTTATTTCCTTCGCTCCACAGATGCTGCCTCACCCGCTGAGTTCCCCCAGTATTTTTGCCTTCCATGTAAAATACACTGTTGTGAGATAATGCCCCTCAGATATAAAGCCTATTTAATTCCTTCAATGAGCATATGTGGATCAAATAGCCACTGAGGGGCAATGAATGGATCGCTTCACTCACTGGGATGTGCGGCAACTTCTCTCCACGGGCGGTGACTCCAAAGTTCACCACAAGGCCGATCGCCCAACTAACATTCCTACGGTCCGTTGCCAATGTGGTGGGCAGTGACAAGGTTAAATCCCGGGATGGCGGGACTGTCACACGCTGAGAGAATGGAGCGGCTGGGCTTGTACACTCTGGAGTTTAGAAGGATGAGAGGGCATCTCATTGAAACATATAAGATTGTTAAGGGCTTGGACACGCTAGAGGCAGGAGACATGTTCCCGATGTTGGGGGAGTCCAGAACCAGGGGCCACACACAGTTGAAGAATAAGGGGTAAGCCATTTAGAACGGAGACGAGGAAACACTTTTTCTCACAGAGAGTTGTGAGTGTGGAATTCTCTGCCTCAGAGGGCGGTGGAAGCCGGTTCTCTGGATGCCTTCAAGAGAGAGCTAGAGCTAGGGCTCTTAAAAATAGCGGAGTCAGGGGATATGGGGAGAAGGCAGGAACGGGGTACTGATTGGGGATGATCAGCCATGATCACATTGAATGGCGGTGATGGCTCGAAGGGCCGAATGGCCATACTCCTGCACCTATTGTCTATTGACATGCACTCTGCAATAAATGGGCGGCGAATCTGTGGAATTCATTGCCACAGATGGCTGTGGAGGCCAAGACAGTGGATATATTTAAGGCAGAGATGGATAGACTCCTGACTAGTGCGGGTGTCAGGGGTTACGGGGAGAAGACAGGAGAATGGGGGTGGGAGGGAGAGATAGATCAGCCATGATTGAATGGCGGAGTAGACTCGATGGGCCGAATGGCCTAATTCTGCTCCTATCATTTATGAACATGAACGTATGTTAGGCAGAGTATATGTGATCAACAAGAACATTTGCAGCCACAGTGAAGGCCATAAGGTGCATTCAGAAAGTATTCACTTTTTCCACAGTTTGTTATGTTACAGCCTTATTTGTAGTATAATGTGGATAAATGTGAGTTATCCATTTTGGTGGCAAAAACGGGAAAGCAGACTATTATCTGAATGGTGGCCGATTAGGAAAAGGGGAGATGCAGCAAGACCTGGGTGTCATGGTACACCAGTCATTGAAGGTAGGCATGCAGGTGCAGCAGGCAGTGAAGAAAGCGAATGGTGTGTTAGCTTTCATAGCAAAAGGATTTGAGTATAGGAGCAGGGAGGTTCTACTGCAGTTGTACAGGGTCTTGGTGAGACCACACCTGGAGTATTGCGTACAGTTTTGGTCTCCTAATCTGAGGAAGGACATTATTGCCATAGAGGGAGTGCAGAGAAGGTTCACCAGACTGATTCCTGGGATGTCACGACTGTCTTATGAAGAAAGACTGGATAGACTTGGTTTATACTCTCTAGAAATTTAGGAGATTGAGAGGGGATCTTATAGAAACTTACAAAATTCTTAAGGGGTTGGACAGGCTAGATGCAGGAAGATTGTTCCCGATGTTGGGGAAGTCCAGGACAAGGGGTCACAGCTTAAGGATAAGGGGAAATCCTTTAAAACCGAGATGAGAAAAACTTTTTTTCACACAGAGAGTGGTGAATCTCTGGAACTCTCTGCCACAGAGGGTAGTTGAGGCCAGTTCATTGGCTATATTTAAGAGGGAGTTAGATGTGGCCCTTGTGGCTAAAGGGATCAGGGGGTTTGGAGAGAAGGCAGGTACAGGATACTGAGTTGGATGATCAGCCATGATCATATTGAATGGCGGTGCAGGCTCGAAGGGCCGAATGGCCTACTCCTGCACCTATTTTCTATGTTTCTATGTTTCTATTTTAAAATGGATTAAATTCTTTTTTTTTTTAAATCATCAATCTACACACAATACCCCAGAATGAAGAAGAGAAAACAGATGTTTAGAAATTTTTTGCCAAGTAATTAAAAAATAACTGAAATATCACATTTACATAAATATTCAGACCCTTTGCTATGACACTCAAAATTGAGCTTAGTTAGGTTCATCCTGTTTCCATTGAATATCCTTGAGATGTTTCTCAACTTGATTGGAGTCCACCTGCGGTAAATTAAATTGATTGGACATGATTTGTGAAGGCGCGCACCTGTCTATATAAGGCCCCACAGTTGGCAGTGCATGTCAGAGCCAAAACCAAGCCATGAAGATGAAGGAATTGTCCGTAGACCTCCGAGACAGGATTATGTTGAGACACAGATCTTGGGAATGGTATATAATAATTTCTGCAGCATTGCAGGTCCCGCAGAGCACAGTGGCCTCCGTCTTTCTTAAATGGAAGAATCACCAGGCCTCTTCATAGAGCTGGCCGCCTGGCCAAACTGGGCAATCAGGGGGAGAATGGCCTTGGTCAGGGAGGTGACCAAGAACCCGATGGTCGCTCTGACGGAGCTCCAGAGTTCCTCTGTGGGGATGGGAGAACCTTCCGGAAGGACAACTATATCTGCAGCATTCCACCAATCAGGCCAGACGGAAGCCACTCCTCAGTAAAATGCACATGATAGCCCGCTTGGAGTTTGCCAAAAGGCACCTAAAGGATTCTCAGACCATGAGAAACAAGATTCTCTGGTCTGGTGAAACCACAATTGAACTCTTTGGCCTGAATGCCAAGCGTCACGTCTGGAGGAAACCAGGCACCGCTCATCACCTGGCCAATACCATACCTACAGTGAAGCATGTTGGAGGCAGCATCATGCTGTGGGGATGTTCTTCAGCGGCAGTAACTGGGAGACCAGTCAGGATCGAGGGAAAGATGAACGGAGCAAAGTACAGAGAGATCCTTGATGAAAACCTGCTCCAGAGCGTTCTGGACCTCAGACTGGGGCGGAGGTTCACCTTCCAACAGGACAACGACCCTAAGCACACAGCCGAGACAACGCAGGAGTGGCTTTGTGACTAGTCTGCGAATGTCCTTGAGTGGCCCAGCCAGAGCCTGGATTTGAACCCGATTGAACATCTCTGGAGGGACCTGAACTTAGCTGTGCATCGACGCTCCCCATCCAACCCGACAGAGCTTGAGAGGATCTGCAGTGTAGAATGGGAGAAATGACAGGTGTATAGTAGGTGTAGGTAGTAGGTAAATACAGGTGTGCCAAGCTTGTAGCGTCATACCCAAGAAGACTTGAGGCTGTAATCACTGCCAAAGATGTCCCATGAGTAAAGGATCTGAATACTTGTGTAAATTTGATATTCAGTTATTTCTTTTTAATTAGTTTGCAAAAACTTCTAAACACCTGTTTTCACTTTTTTTATTATGTGGTATTGTGTGTAGATTGGTGATTTAATTATTAAAAAAAAAAAAAATTAATCCATTTTAGAGTAAGGCTGTAACTTAACAAAATGTGGAAAAGGTGAATATTCTCCACATACTGTATATCAGAACATCACACCACAAAAGCATGATTGAACGGTGGAGTGGACTCGATGGGCCGAATGGCCTAATTCTACTCCTATAACCTGTGGACCTGTAAAACCCAATTTCTACAGCCAGTGTTCAAGAGCAAGGCACTGAGCGATGAGGAACTGCAGTCAGATAATCCCGAAGGAAAAAAAAAAAGTGCGCATGGCAAAATGATGGATTATAAGTGGCCCTGACTTTCAGAGCAGCAACAGTCTTTAGGATGCGGTGATATACCAAATACTACATTAGATTTTGCATTAAATCCCATGTCGAAAAAAACCCTGGAGCCAGAATACAGACGACTGATAATGGCCGACCTATTAGTGCGAGACTTGGGAAGAGGTTTCGTAGCATCTATGATGGGTTCCTCCAGTTAATTGTAGCCCCAGATGTGGCATTCAGAATTCTCCACCTCAAAATTCCTCCCACCCTTCCACTGTGGTTTGGTTTAGTGTCGTTCATGAGTAGAATTAGGCCATTCAGCCCAACCGTCCTACTCCGCCATTCAATTGTGGCTGATCTATCTCTCCCTCCTAACCCCAGCTGTCTATCTCAGCCTTAAAAATATCCAGAGACTTGGCCTCCACAGCCTTCTGTGGCAAAGGATTCCACAGAATCACCACCCTCCGACTAAAGAAATTCCTCCTCATCTCCTGCCTAAAAGAATGTCCTTTAATTCAGAGGCTGTGATGACCTCTGGTCCTAGACTCTCCCACTAGTGGAAACATCCTCTCCACGTCCTTTGGCCCACCTTTCCCGTGCTGGTATGCATGCCCCATCTACGCTAGTCCAACCTGCCTGCGTTTGGCCCATATCCCTCCAGTTTAGTGTTTAAGAAGGAACTGCAGATGTTGGCAAATCAAAGGTAGACAAAAGTGCTGGAGAAACTCAGCGGGTGCAACAGCATCTATGGAGCGAAGGAATTGGGCAACGTTTCGGGCCAAAACCCTTCTTCAGACCCTTTCCTCATCTCCATTCTAAATGGCTCACCCCTTATTCTTAAACTGTGGTCCCTGGTTCTGTACTCCCCCCAAAATCGGGAACATGTTTCCTGCCTCTAGCGTGTCTAAATCCTTAACAATCTTATATGTTTCAATAAGATATCCTCTCATCCTTCTAAACTCCATAGTGTACAAGACCAGACGCTCCATTCTATCATCATATGTCAGTCCCGCCTTCCCGGGAATTAACCTGGTGAACCTACGCTGGACTCCCTCAATAGCAAGAATGTCCTTCCTCAAATTAGGGGACCAAAACTGAACACAATACTCCAGGTGTGGTCTCACTATGGCCCTGTACAACTGCAGAAGGACATCTTTACTCCTGTACTCAACTCCCCTTGTTATAAAGGCCAGTACGCATGAAAATCTCCAAGTTTAATGTCTGCCCATCAATTCCAATTTAACCAAATCAAATCAATGGAGACCAGAACACACTGTGGGATTGTAATCCTGCAAGAAATCTTGCACAGTCTTGACCAGCAGAGGCACAGAGGGATGTGTAAATTAATTAGTTCTAATTGATTAATTGGCTGGAAATTTTAATCATCAGTTAGTGACGTGATCTATTAATCACCCCTCGGTTTAACCTCGATCTGCATTTTACCGATTGGTCTATTGGTCTATTCCCACCCCCTCCCCTCACCCCCCCCCCCCCCCCCCCCCCCCCCCACCCCACCCCAACTTTTAGTACAACTTTGCTTTAGACTTTAGAGATACAGTTCGGAAACAGGCCCTTCAGCCCACCGGGTCCGCGCCGACCAGCGATTGCCCCGCACGCTAGCACCATCCTACACACATTTGGGACAATTTTATCGAAGCCAAATTAACCTACAAACCCCGAAGATAGACACAAAGTGCTGGAGGAACTCAGCGGGTCGGGCAGCATCTCTGGAGGAAAAAAAAGGGGAGGTGACCTTTCAGGTCGAGAACCTTCTTCAGACCCGACCCGAAACGTCACCCATTCCTTCTCTCCAGAGATGCTGCCTTTTGTGTCCATCTTCTGTGTAAACCAGCATCTGCAGTTCCTTCCTGCAAACCGTAGAACCCGGAGAAAACTCACGCAAGTCGCGGGGAGAACGTACAAACCATGTACGCACAGCACCCGTGGCCGGGATCGAAGTCAAGAGTCAATAGTCAATTTAATTGACATTTGGACCCCTTGAGGTCCAAACGAAATGCCGTTTCTGCAGCCGTACATTACAAACAAATAGACCCAAGACACAACGCAATTTACATTGTACATAAACTCCGGACTCGGCCAGCTCCGCGACGGTGAGGTGAGTCGGCACCAGAGTCCACGGCTTCTTCTGTTGGAGGCCGCTCCTCATTTGCAGCCCCAACGACAACGGAGACCCGAGAAAAGGTCGGGTCTCCCGTGCAGGGAGAGATTTAAAAGTTGCCCCCCCCCCTCCCTCCCGCCCCCTCCCTCCCACCCCCACCCCCCCACACACACACCACCCCAACAAAAAATAACAAAAACTACATATAAACATAGACAAAAAATAATAAAAACGCGGACGGGCTGCAGAGGCCGCTGCTGACGAGAGTCGCGCCGCCTACCGGAACCCGGGTCTCTGGTGCTGAGAGGGAGCAGCTCTACCCGCTGCACCACCGTGCCACGTTGATTGGTGCGGGTGTCAGGGGTTGTGGGGAGAAGGCAGGAGAATGGGGTTAGGAGGGAGAGATAGATCAGCCATGGTTGAATGGCAGAGTAGACTTGATGGGCCGAATGGCCTAATTCTGCTCCTATCACTTCTGATCTTATGACAAGTACAGGGGAACAAAACTCCAGAGCCCGACACCAAGCAAGTTAAACGGGTGGCGGGGTTTTTATTTAATCGTCGACACACTGACAGGAGGAATTGAAAACCGAAAGAGTATTGGATAAAGGTGAAAGGCTTGGACAGAGTGGATGTGGAGAGGATGTTTCCACTAGTGGGAGAATCTAGGACCAGAGGGCACAGCCTCAGAATTAAAGGACCGTCTTTTAGCAAGGAGATGAGGAGGAATTTCTTCAGTCAGAGGGTGGTGAATCTTTGGAATTCTTTGCCACAGATGGCTGTGGAGGCCACAAGTCAGTGGATATATTTAAGGCAGAGATAGATAGATTCTTGATTAGAACAGGTGTCAGAGGTCATGGGGAGAAGGCAGGAGAATGGGATTGGGAGGGAGAGACAGACCAGTCTGAGGAAGTGTTTCGGCCCGAAACGTTGCCTATTTCCTTTGCTCCATAGATGCTGCTGCACCCGCTGAGTTCCTCCAGAACTTTTGTCTACCTTCGATTTTCCAGCATCTGCAGTTCCTTCTTAAATTAGAGTTTCTCCAGCACTTTTGTCTACGATAGATCAGCCATGATTGGATGGCGGAGTGGACTTGATGGGTCGAATGGCCTAATTCTGGCCTAACACCCAATTGAAATCGGGAATCTGGGAAGTGAAGGCAATTTAATAGACTGAGTGCGAGGTTCCCTGATCCTAAATGTTTACTTGTTAGCAGCCATTCGATGGCAAGACAGGATAACTCACGGGATTTGAAATCTCCGGCATTAGCAGTCTTCCACCTTGTGATAATCCATTTAGCAGAGATTTTCAGGGACTTGAACAATGAGAAAAAGATTAGGTCAAGACATTACACTGAATATGGCATCTGTAATGAAGGCTCGGAATATATTTCAGCGAGTTGATGTCTGTTGAATATGAACAGACGCCGTGATCTATGGCTGCGTTGATTGCTGTTGGAGGCTTGGCCCACTGATGTCCACTCGTTGACAAATTGACTGCCCTTGCGGTCATCCTTGTTAGTACTTGTCAGCGGGGAGTTATACAGTGGTGTGATGTCCTGGGTCTGGTCAGCTTGCCCGCTGATATATAATTCATCTCCAGCGCGAGGTCATAAATCTCGCCGTGACAAACGACTAAGAGTAAAGTAGCGCCGGATACCCGGGTTCGATCCTGACTGCGGGTGCCTGTCAGACAATAGACAATAGGTGCAAGAGGAGGCCATTCGGCCCTTCGAGCCAGCACCGCCATTCAATGTGATCATGGCTGATCATCCCCAATCAGTACCCCGCTCCTGCCTTTTCCCCATATCCCCTGACTCCACTATCTTTAAGAGCCCTATCTAGCCCTCTCTTCCAAGCGTCCAAAGAATTGGCCTCCACTGCCTTCTGGTGCAGAGAATTCCACAGATCCACAACCCTCTATGTGAAAAAGTTTTTCCTAATCTCTGTTCTAAATGGCTTACCCTTATTCTTAAACTGTGTGGCCCCTGGTTCTGGACTCCCCCAACATTGGGAACATGTTGCCTGCCTCTAGCGTGTCCAAACCCTTAATAATCTTATATGTTTTATAAGTTGGGTCGAAGGGCCTGTTTCCACACATCGTAACGTAATCATACTTTATTAGCCAAGTACGTTTTGCAACATACGAGGAATTTGATTTGCCGTACAGTCACACCAATAAAAAGCAACAGAACACACAAAACACATTTTAACATAAACATCCACCACAGTGACTCCTCCACATTCCTCACTGTGATGGGAGGCGAGAAAAAGTTCGATCTCTTCCCTTCTTTGTTCTTTGTGCATGTGAGTGTGTGTACGTGCGAGTGTGAGTGTGCGGGCGTGTGTGCATGAGTGTGCATGTGAGTGTGTGAGTTCATGTGAGTGAGTGTGTGTGTGTGCGTGAGTGCATGTGAGTGTGAGTGTGCGTGTGAGTGCGTATGTGTGAGTGGATGTGTGCGTATGAGTGTGCGTGTGCGTGTGCGTGTGAGAGCGTGCGTTTGAGTGTGCATGTGAGTGTGTGCGAGTGTGCGTGTGTGTACATGTGTGTGTGTGAGTGAGTGTGTGCGTATGAGTGAGTGTGTGATTGTGCATGTGATTGTGCTTGTGAGTGTGTGTGTGTGCGTGTGTCTCTGTACACACACACTGAACATTTTCTCGTTGATGATATTATCTACACTGTACAATGTTTACATATTCTGTTGTGCTGCAGCAAGTAACAATGTCATTGTTCTGCCTGGGACAATAAAAAAACTCTTGACTTGACTAGGTGGGTTTTCTCCAGGTGCTCTGGTTTCCTTCCACACTCCAAACACGTGCAGGTTCATAGGTTAATTGGCTTGGTATAAGTGTAAACTGTCCCTAGTGTGTGTGTGTGTGTGTGTGTAGGATGGTGTTAGTTTGCGGGGATCGCTGGTCGGCACGGACTCGGTGGGCCGAAGGGCCTGTTTCCGCGCTGTATCTCTGCACTAAACCTAGACTGTACTGCTGCACCACTTTTTTTGTGCCTTTGGTCTGAGACTGGTTTTACATTGGTCTCACATCGTGCTCAAGGCCCATTCTTCATTCTCCTCTCCAGTATCTCCCCACCTCATTTTTAATGTCACAACAAAGTCATAATTTCCGAATAGCCTTCCAGGTGGTCAAGTGTAATAGTCATATTTCTTCATAAAAATTATGGATGAAAAAATCAGCTTCAATCCTGTTAGATATTCACAGCACAACTGTGGCCAGATGGGGCAATGAAATATTTAAAGCTTCCCAATACCAATTCACTTTTTATCACCACACACTCGATAAAGGAACTTTGTTTGTGGAATCGCTGATGTTTCTGCATGGTTCATTTTGCTACTTCTCTCTGAATCAATAATTTGGGATTTTGGAGCCTTCATTAGGAGAATATTAAACTTCTAGCAGCAGTCAAAAAAACGGTGGACGGTCCCAATCCCCCCCCCCATCCCCATCTCCCTCTCTCCCCCCTCTCTTCTTCTTTTCTCTCTCCCTCTCCCTCTTTCCTCTCTTTCCTTTCTCTCTCCCTCTCCCTCCCTCCTCCCCAGAGCCCTCCCCTCCCCCCCCCTATCCTCTTCCCCCCCCCCCTCCCCCCTCCCTCCCCCACTCCCCCCCCCCCACCCCCTCCCTCGCCCGCTCCCTCTCCCTTCTTCCCCCCCCCTCCCATCGCCCGCCATCTGCTCCTCTCTCTCCCCCTCTCTCTCCCCCTTCCCCCCCTCCCCCCCTCTCCTCCCCCCCCCCCTCTCCTTTTGTAAATAATAAACAAAGATTAAGAATAAGGGGTAAGCCATTGAGAATGGAGACGAGGAAACACTTTTTCACACAGAGAGTGGTGAGTCTGTGGAATTCTCTGCCACAGAGGGCGGTGGAGGCAGGTTCTCTGGATGCTTTCAAGAGAGAGCTAGATAGGGCTCTTAAAGATAGCGGAGTCAGGGGATATGGGGAGAAGGCAGGAACGGGGTACTGATTGGGGATGATCAGCCATGATCACAGTGAATGGCGGTGCTGGCTCGAAGGGCCGAATGGCCTACTCCTGCACCCAATAGACATTGTCTATTGTCTATTGAAGTGCAGATGCTGGTTTGCAACCAAAAAAAAGACAAAAAGTGCTGGAGTAACTCAGCGGGTCAGGCAGCATCTCTGGAGAACATGGGCAGGTGACGTTTTGGGTTGGGAAGGTAGAAACTCTGAAGAAGGGTCTCGGACCCAAAACGTCACCCGTTCCTTCTCTCCAGAGATGCTGCCTGTCCCGCTGAGTTACTCCGGCATTTTGTGACCATCTCCGGACAGGATGCAACTACACCGGGAATATTCGCCAACCTTGCAAAAGCACTGGTGCTTCCCGGAACAGTTCCCACACATCAATCTGCTGATATTCCTGGCGAGATGCGGAATGTATCCCATGGATCTGACCTTGCCTGCTCCTCACCCGACTGTGGAGAGCAGCTTCAACTTGCCGCTGCCTCCTCCAGCTAATCACTCGTTAATTGATAAAAAACAGATTGCAGGCACAGTGTGTTTCCCTTCCTTGCATCTGCAGTTGGATGAATAATTTCCCAGTGTTTTTGTCGACCCAACTAGTTACAGGGACCTAGAGTCACGCAGTCATCCAGCACAGAAACGGGCCCTTTGGCCCATCTTACCCATGCTGACCCAATGCCCCATCTACACTGGCCCCACCTGCCTGCATTTGGCCCATACCCCCTCCAAACGTGTCCCGTCCATGCACCTGTCTAAATGTTCCTTAACCGTGGTGACAGTCCCTGCCTCGACCAAAAATGGAAGGTAGCCAAAAATGCTGGAGAAACTCAGCGGATGAGGCATCATCTATGGAGCGAAGGAACAGGTGACGATTTGGGTCGAGACCCTTCTTCCGACTGATGTGGGGGTGAGTAGGAAAATGGAGATGAGGAGGGATTGCTTTAGTCAGAGGGTGGTGAATCTGTGGAACTCTTTGCCACAGAAAACTGGAGGATGTCCTCCAGTCCCGACGTCGGACTTCCATCACCCCGGCATGCAGGCCTGAACATCGGGCCACCCGTAGCGGCGACTCTAGCGTGTCCAAGCCCTTTACAATCTGATATGTTTCAATGAGATCCCCTCTCATCCTTCTAAACTCCAGAGTGTACAAGAACATAGAAAAACAACGTGGAACGCAGGGCGGCGCGGCGCGGCGGCAGTGTTGCTGCCTCACAGCGCCGGAGACACCGGTTCGATCATTGAGAGCTGTTCAATATTTTGGTTTAGTTTAGAGATACAGCGCAGAAACACCGGGTCCGCGCCAACCAGCGATCACTGACGCAGGTCACGGGGAGAACGTGCAAACTCCGTACAGAAAGCACCCATGGTCAGGATCGAATCCGGGTCTCCGGCGCTGCAAGCGCGGGGAGGTCGGAAACTCTACCGCTGCGTCACCGTGACCGCCCTTAGTAAGTAGCAGAATGTTACCTATTATTGCAGGAGTCGTGCTGGCTGTACGGACACTGGGGCAGAGCAGTATTGACAGTCACAGTTCATTTAGCGAGGTGATAATCACGGTGACTTCTCAGGAGGAAAAATATAATTCTAATCAAGGAAAAACTCAGGAGAACCAACCTCCCTTCCATCGACTCCTCACGCTGCCTCGGCAAGGCCAGCAGCATCATCAAGGACCAGTCTCACCCCCCCACTCTCCCTCGTCCCCTCTCCCATCGGGCAAGAGGGACAGAATTGTGAAAACAAACGCACACACCTCCAGATTCAGGGACAGTTTCTTCCCGGCTGTTATCAGGCAACTGAACCGTCCTACCACCAACTAGAGACCAACCTGACCTCCCATCCACCTCATTGGACTATCTTTAATCAGATTTTGCCTTTTGTCTTTTGCACACAAGTCCGCGAGCATTGCCACTTTCATTTCACTGCACATCTCGTATGTGTATGTGACAAATAAACTTGACTTGATTTTACTGGAATGTATCTTGTACCGAAAGTTATTCCCTTCACCCTGTATCTGTACACTGTGTTCAGCTCGACAAGATGCTACAAGCGCTGGGAGGCAGCAGCTCTACCTGCTGCTCCACCGTGGCCGTGGCCCTTAGCGTTTTGCTCTGGTTTAAAAAAAGATCAGCTGAAGAAGTGAATGTCGGAACGGCAGAGTCCCCTCGAGCTCATTGCCCTTTGCAGGGACTGTAATTAGTCAGACAGGCCCAGCTGGAACAGAACGCCACTGATTGTAATCGAGGCTGGATGGCAGGCCCGCACAGTCACCTCTGCAAGGTCGACATTTATTCCACAGCTTGCAAACCTTAAACTCCCCTGGGGAAGGAGAGGAGCAGTTCAGGTAGACGCACGGAGTCTTTTGCCCAGAGTAGGGGAATCGAGGACCAGAGGACATAAGTTTAAGGTGAGGAGGGTAAGATTTAATAGGAATCTGAGGGGTAACATTTTAGTATAGTATAGTATAGTATAGTGTACCTTTATTGTCATTTTCCTGAGTACTCACATACCCAGAGGAAACAAAAAAACGTTACTCAACCAGTGTCCATTCAGTGTGCAGTAAAAAATAAATAGAAATAAAAATACATATCATGGACAAATTAAACACTCTACTCTCTACTAAACATCAACAGGCGTTCCGATTGGCAGCGGCACGACAGTGGCTCTGCTGCAGTGTGTCCAGGTTGGTGGTTGGTGCGCGATACTTTGGCAGGGGGCAAAGTCCGTTTATCCGTCTTATAGCCTGCGGGAAGAAGCTGAGGAGCATCCTGCTGGTTTTGCAGCTAATGCTCCTGTACCTCTTCCCAGATGGCAGGATGGAGAATATGTGATGCGATGGGTGGTAGGGGTCTTTGATGATGGAGATGGCTCTGCTGATACATCTCTTCCTGTATATGTCCAGCAGGAAAGGGAGTGGAGCACCAATAATCCTGCTGGCGGTCTTCACTATCCTGTCTAGTTGGTGCCGTTCGTACGCCTTGCAGCTCCCGAACCAGGAAGTGATGCCGTAGGTTAATGTGCTCTCGATTGTCCCCCTATAAAAAGTCCGTAGGTGTGTAGTGGGGAGGCCTGCTTTACGTAGTCTTCGGAGAGGGTGTAGTCGCTGCTGGGCTCTCTTGACCAGTGCTGTGGTGTTGGTCGTGGACGTCAGGTCATCTGACGGGTGTAGTCCTAGGAACTTCACGCTGCTGACCCTTTCCACATCAACTCCATCGATGTGCAGAGGTGTGTGGTGTTGTTTCCCCGCCCTCCTGAAGTCAACCACCATCTCCGTAGTTTTTCCCACGTTGAGAATGAGGTTGTGGGTTTGCACCATCCTGTGAGCAGCTCCACCTCCATCCTGTACGCCGACTCATCATTGTCACTGATGAGACCCACCACTGTTGTGTCATCAGCGAACTTGTTGATGAAGTTGTTGTTGAGTCTAGCAGTACAGTCGTGTGTAAGCAGACTAAACAGCAGGGGGCTTAGGACACAGCCTTGGGGTGAGCCAGTGCTCACGGCTATGGTTTTTGATGTCCTACTGCCCACCCTGACTGTCTGCTGCCGTTGCGATAGAAAGTTCAGGACCCAGTTACATGTGCCAGCATCAACCCCCAATAGCTCCAACTTCTCCACCAGCTGAGGGTGGTGGGTGTATGGAACGAGCTGTCAGTGGAATTCTCTGCCTCAGAGGGCGGTGGAGGCAGGTTCTCTGGATGCTTTCAAGAGAGCGCTAGATAGGGCTCTTAAAGATAGCGGAGTCAGGGAATAAGGCAGGGACGGGGTACTGATTGGGGATGATCAGCCATGATCACATTGAATGGCGGTGCTGGATCAAAGGGTCGATTGGCCTCTACTCCTGCATCTGTTATTGTCTAATCTAAGGAGACGGATTGAGCAGAGCTTGTGGAGATGAGCCGTTGCACTAGCGAGCTCTCTGTGGGGACTGTGCTGCCTGCAGAACTGCAGTGCTCAGCTCCAAATGCCTTCCCCCGTCTGCCTACACTAATATCTCGGGCGCTGTCCTTCCATGTCCTTCCCCGCAACTCGGAAACACTGAATTCACGTGAGAACCTTTTTAAGGAGATCAGCGATGGATCCCTCTGCTCAGATCTCGGCATGCGGAGCGGTACATTCACGCCATCAGCCTTCCGGGATGACCCGGAGTTTACAATTTACATGTTTGAAGCAGATCGGATGGGATTCTCGTTAGGAGATGGGATTCTCTAGGAGACTTAAGCACAGAGCAGTCGTGTGTAGCATGTGGCTGATAGTTTATATTCCCTCACCACGTGGGGAGGGTGGGGGAAAGGCCGTTCGGCCCATCGTGCGGTTGCCAGGAATACACTCCACAGCCCCCTATAGTTTCCCACCCACGATAGACAAACAGCTGGAGTGACTCAGCAGGACCGGCAGCATCTCAGTAATGGGTGACGTTTCGGGTCAAGACCCTTCTGAAACGTCAACCATCCAGAGATGCTGCCCGTCCCGCTGAGTTACTCCAGCTTTTTGTTCCACGGAACTGGATACAAAATGGTTTCCTGGTCCACGACTCACGGTGGCGCAGAGGTAGAGTCGTTGCCTCACGGCGCCAGAGACCCGGGTTCCATCCTGACTGCGGGTGCTGACAGTACGGAGTTTGTACGTTCTCCCCGTGGCCTGCGTGGGTTTTCTCCGGGTGCTCCGGTTTCCTCCCACACTCCAAACATGTTCCCGATGTTGGGGGAGTCCAGAACCAGGGGCCACAGTTTAAGAATAAGGGCCAAGCCATTTAGAACGGAGACGAGGAAACACTTTTTTTGCACAGAGAGTGGTGAGTGTGGAATTCTCTGCCTCGGAGGGCGGTGGAGGCCGGTTCTCTGGATGCTTTCAAGAGAGAGCTAGGTAGGGCTCTTAAAGATAGCGGAGTCAGGGGAGAAGGCAGGAACGGGGTACTGATTGGGGATGATCAGCCATGACCACATTGAGTGGCGGTGCTGACTCGAAGGGCCGAATGGCCTACTCCTGCACCTATTGTCTATTGTGGATGATCAGCCATGATCACATTGAATGGCGGTGCTGGCTCGAAGGGCCGAATGGCCTACTCCTGCACCTATTGTCTATTGTGGATGATCAGCCATGATCACAATGAGTGGCGGTGCTGGCTCGAAGGGCCGAATGACCTACTCCTGCACCTATTGTCTATTGTGGATGATCAGCCATGATCACATTGAATGGCGGTGCTGGCTCGAAGGGCCGAATGGCCTACTCCTGCACCTATTGTCTATATTCTATTGACAAACACATAAAAAACAATCAATACTAGTGCAGAAAGACACAGCAATGCGCAAGTCTGTGTAGTTTGGAGATTATTTGGAGGTTGTAGTGTTTAACAGCCTGATGGCTGTGGGGAAGAAGCTGTTCCTGAACCTGGACGTTGCAGTCTTCAGGCTCCGGGCCCTTCTTATCGTGAGGTGAGGTTTGGCTAACAGAGCGGAGTGCTTAATAACCCAGCATTTAATAGCCGCCCTCAACCTGACGCCAAACCACTGGGATACGAGTCTGGGCGGCAGGCTCGATGAGTTTACAGCAGATTAAAAGGTTACTGACAGTAATGAGGCAACGGTCTCTCACAGGATTGACTGTAAATGATCGCTATGGAAATGACTTTGGTGCTGATGGGGAGGTTATGGATCATCCGTGTGCAGCAGGGAGCTTCGTTCAGTCTCAATCGCAGAGTGATACAGCGTGGAAACAGGCCCTTCAGCCCAACTTGCCCACTCTAGCCCCATCTACACTAGTCCCACCTGCCTGCGTTTGGTCCACATCCCTCCAATCCCGTCCTATCCATGTACCTGTTCAACTGTTTCTTAAACGTCGGGATAGTCCCAGCCTCAACTACCTCCTCCGGCAGCTCGTTCCGTACACCCACCACCCTTTGTGTAAAATAGTTCCCGTTAAATTTCTCTCCCCTCACCTTAAACCTATTCCATAGGTGCAGGCGTAGGCCATTCGGCCCCTCGAGCCAGCACTGGATCAATGTGGTCAAGGCTGATTATCCCCAATCAGAACCCCGTACCTGCCTTCTCCCCATATCCCCTGACTCTGCTACCGTTAAGAAACCTGTCCTATCCATGTATCTAACTGTTTCTTAAATGATGGGATAGTCCCAGCCTCAACTACCCACCACCCTTTCTGTGAAAAGGTTACCCCTCAGATTCCTATTAAATCTTTTCCCCCTTCACCTTGAAACCTATGTCCTCTGGTCCTCGATTCCCCTACTCTGAGCAAGAGACTCTGTGTGTCTACCCGATCTATTCCTCTCATGATTTTGTACACCTCTATAAGATCACCCCTCATCCTCCTGCGCTCCAAGGAATAGAGACCCAGCCTGCTCAACCTCTCCCTGTAGCTCGGGCCCCTCGAGTCCTGGCAACATCCTCACAAATCTTCTCCCTACCCTTTCCAGCTTGACGACATCTTTCCTACAACATGGTGCCATGTTTGTCAGCGGCTGTGGTGATGGCCCACAGACTATCGAGGGGCCCAATGGCCCCTTGCGTGTCGGTTCGGCAAAGCCGCAAGAAATCGCGGAAAATTGTGGAGACTAGGCCCTAGGCCATCGCACAAGCCAACCTGATCTCCCGGTGGCTCGGCACTTCAACTCCCCCTCCCATTCCCAATCTGACCTCTCTGTCCTGGGCCTCCTCCACTGTTAGAGTGAGGCCCAGCGCAAATTGGAGGAGCAGCACCTCATATTTCACTTGGGTAGTTTACACCCCAGCGGTATGAACATTGACTTCTCTAACTTCAGATAGCCCTTGCTTTCCCTCTCTCCCCATCCCCTTCCCAGTTCTCCCACCACTCACATTGTCATCTTTTTCATGTCCCACCCCCACGTCTGGCCTCGACCCGAAACGCCACCTATTCCTTCTCTCCACCGATGCTGCCTCGCCCGCTGAGTTTCTCCAGCATTTTGTGTCTCCCTTCCATGTTCAGTTTAATTTATAAGGGAATAAGTCCGATCAAGGATAGTCCGAGGGTCACCAATGAGGTAGATAGTAGTTCAGGACCGCTCTCTGGTTGTGGTCGGATGGTTCACCTGCCTGATAACAGCCGGGAAGAAACTGTCCCTAAATCTGGAGACCTTTAAACTGTATTTAGGCTTCTGAGACACAGCATGGAAACAGGCCCTTTGGCCCATCGAGTCCGCGCCGACCAGCGATCACCCCGTACACCCGCACTATCCTACACACTAGGGCCAATTTTTATAATTTACAGAAGGCAATTGACCTACAAACCTGCACGTCTTTAGAGTGTGGGAGGAAACCGGTGCACTCGGAGAAAACCCACGCAGGTCACGGGGAGAACGTGCAAACTCCGTACAGACAGCACCCGTCATCAGGATTGAAACCGGGTCTCTGGCGCCGTGAGGCAGCGACTCTACCCGCTGCGCCACCGTGCCAACCTGTGGTGGCAAGTTCTATGTTCAATGAGCAACTCAGTAATACCATTCATAGAAACGTAGAAAATAGGTGCAGGAGGAGGCCATTCGGCCCTTCGAGCCAGCACCGCCATTCACTCATTCATTGTGATCATGGCTGATGGTCCCCAATCAATAACCCGTGCCTGCCTTCTCCCCATATCTTCTTCTTGTGTGCGGCGTGCACAGCCTAAAGTTGTAGGGCAACTTGTTCTATTTGATTGTGCACGCCTAGAGCTCTATCTAACTCTCTCTTAAATCCATCCAGTGACTTGGCCTCCACTGCCCTCTGTGGCAGGGAATTCCACAAATTCACAACTCCCTAGTTTTTTCTCACCTCAGTCTTAAATGACCTCCCCTTTATTCTAAGAACTCCATTTGGTCCTTGATTTACTACCAAGGTTAAACCTTTGATCGGATACCAGAAAATACTTCTTATACTGCGGAGAGATTGGGGAAACCTTGTGGTTATATATTGGGATTCTCATCCACACTCTAAACCTTCCAGCGCATTGCAGACACGGGCGGTCTCGTAACTCGGAAGACTTTTATCGATATAACAATAGCACTTTACGACATTTTTTTTTAATGTTATTTCTCAATGTTTTCTACAAACTCGCTTTGTTTTCCTGCAGCAGCTTTATAGCTAGTGGAAAGTTGGAATTAGTTCGTGGGGGGGGGGGAAGGGGAGGAAACCAATTCATGCAGATAGTGTTTGCAGATGTACGCAAAGGGCCACCATAGAGATGTATCAGCAGAGCCATCTCCATCATCAAAGACCCCTACCACCCATCGCATCACATATTCTCCATCCTGCCGTCTGGGAAGAGCTACAGGAGCGTTAGCTGCAAAACCAGCATGATGCTCCTCAGCTTCTTCCCGCAGGCTATAAGACGGATAAACGGACTTTGCCCCCTGCCAAAGTATCGCGCACCAACCACCAACCTGGACACACTGCAGCAGAGCCACTGTCGTGCCACTGCCGATCGGAACGCCTGTTGATGTTTAGCAGAGAGTAGAGCGTTTAATTTGTTCATGATGATATATGTATTTTTATTTCTATTTATTTTTTTACTGCACACTGAATGGACACTGGTTGAGTACTCGGGAAAATGACAATAAAGATACACTATACTATACTATACCTGCAATGAGACTGCAGGTGCTGGTTTAAACCAAAGGTAGACGCAAACTGCTGGAGTAACTCAGCAGGACGGGCAGCGTCTCTGGAGGTGAGGTTTCGGGTCGAGACCCTTCTTCGGACTGATGTCAGGGGAGTGGGAAATGCAGGGAAAATCGGAGACAGTGAGACAGGTGGGAGAACTGTGAAGGGGGAAGGGATGGAGAGAGAGGGAGAGCAAGGGCTACTTGAAGTTAGGGAAGTCAATGTTCGTACCGCTGGGGTGTAAGCTGCCCCCTGATGATAATGGGTCCATCTGAAGTGGGTGGCACGGTGGCGCAGCGGTAGAGTTGCTGCCTTACAGCGCTGGAGACCCGGGTTCGATCCCAACTGCAGTCTCTGTCTGCATGGTTTTTCTCCGAGATCTTCCCTCTCCTCCCACGCTCCAAAGACGTACAGGTTTGTAGGTTGATTGACTGGATATGAGTGTAAATTGTCCCCAGCGTGTGTGGGATAGCGTTAGTGCGTGCGGGGATCGCTGGTCGGCGCAGACCCGGTGGGCCGAAGGGCCTGTTTCCGCGCTGTATCTCTAAACTACTCTAAAAATCTGAACTCATGCAGTTCAAATCTAATGAGCAACAACACAGTCGGAATACAAAGCCTATTATGCCCCTGTCCCACTTAGGAAACCTGAACGGAAACCTCTGGAGACTTTGCGCCCCACCCAAGGTTTCCGTGCGGTTCCCGGAGGTTGCAGGTGGTTGCCGGAGGTTGCAGGAGGTTGCAGGTGGTTGCCGGAGGTTGCAGGTAGTGGAAGCGGGTAGGGAGACTGACGAAAACCTCCGGGAACTGCACGGAAACCTTGGGTGGGGCGCAAAGTCTCCAGAGGTTTCCGTTCAGGTTTCCTAAGTGGGACAGGGGTATAACAACCTCTGCTCTTGGAACAGCGGGCTCTTTAGGATGTGACGCATGGTGAGGTGCAGATGGAGTCAATGGAAGGGAGGTTGGTTAGGCTCGATGGTCTGGGCCGCCTCCACAACTCTCTTCAATTTCTTACGATACCATACGATACCATTGGGGGAGGGGGAAAAGATTTAATAGGAATCCGAGGGGTAACTTCTTCACACAAAGGGTGGTGGGTGCATGGGACGAGCTGCCAGAGGAGATAGTTGAGGCTGGGACTATCTCAACGTTTGGACAGGTACATGGATAGGAGAGGTCCAAATGGTTGCCGATTAGGAAAAGGGGAGATGCAGCGAGACCTGGGTGTCATGGTACACCAGCCATTGAAGGTAGGCATGCAGGTGCAGCAGGCAGTGAAGAAAGCGAATGGTATGTTAGCTTTCATAGCAAAGGGATTTGAGTATAGGAGCAGGGAGGTTCTACTGCAGTTGTACAGGGTCTTGGTGAGGCCACACCTGGAGTATTGCGTACAATTTTGGTCTCCAAATCTGAGGAAGGACATTCTTGCCATAGAGGGAGTGCAGAGAAGGTTTACCAGACTGATTCCTGGGATGTCAGGACTGTCTTATGAAGAAAGACTGGATAGACTTGGTTTATACTCTCTAGAATTTAGGAGAATTTAGGGATCTTATAGAAACTTACAAAATCCTCAAGGGGTTGGACAGGCTAGATGCAGGAAGATTGTTCCCGATGTTGGGGAAGTCCAGGACAAGGGGTCACAGCCTAAGGATAAAGGGAAAATCTTTTAAAACCGAGATGAGAAAAACATTTTTCACACAGAGAGTGGTGAATCTCTGGAACTCACTGCCACAGAATGTAGTTGAGGCCACAGTTCATTGGCTATATTTAAGAGGGAGTTAGATGTGGCCCTTGTGGCTAGAGGGTATGGAGAGAAGGCAGGTACGGGATACTGAGTTGGATGATCAGCCATGATCATATTGAATGGCGGTGCAGGCTCGAAGGGCCGAATGGCCTCTACTCCTGCACCTATTTTCTATGTTTCTATGTCTATGTTTCTAAATACGGGCAGGTGGGACTAGTGTAGCTGGGACACGTTGGCCGATGTGGGCAAGTTGGGCCTGTTTCCACGCTGCCACGAATTCTCTGACACAAATACGATGGTTTCTTTCATTCACTGGTGAAGTGCAGCTGAGGTCTTCACTGCAAGGTTGACTAGATGCCGTTAATGACTTTCTCGTTCTCAAGAAGTGTTTCAATTGCCTTGCTAATGGGGATATTGATCGGTCGATGCAGTGCCCTTTACATATTCCCCACACGCATACACGCATACTGCTCCTGCATGAAAAGAGGGCATCAGCCAGTGATTGATTCCAAGTCCTGAACTGCAGCGGAAAGTACATCTGAAATCAACTCTTAAATAGCACAAGGTTTGGAACTTGGATCAGAAAGCTGCTTCAAAACGGAAGACCGATTGTTATTATTATTCATTTCACTTAGGCCAAGGAGTCATCCAGGAAGGCAGTTGTTAATCTTTAGAGTCATAGACTGATCCAGCGTAGAAACAGGCCCTTCAGCCCAACTCGCCCACACCAACCAACATGCCCCATCTACACTAGTCCCACCTGCCTGCATTTGGCCCACATTCCTCCAAACCTGTCCAATCCATGTCCCCGTCCAAATGTTTTAAGAGCCGCGGTGGCGCAGCGGTAGAGTTGCTGCCTTGCAGCGAATGCAGCGCTGGAGATCCGGGTTCGATCCCGACTACGGGTGCTGTCCGTACGGAGTTTGCACGTTCTCCCCGTGGCCTGCGTGGGTTTTCTCCGAGATCTTCGGTTTCCTCCCGCACTCCAAAGGCGTACAGGTTTGTAAGTTAATTGGCTTTGGTAAATTTTAAAAATTGTTTCTGGTGGGAGTGGGATAGTGTTAATGTGCGGGGGTCGGTGTGGACTCGAAGGGCTGACGGGCCTGTTTCCGCGCTGTATCTCTGAACTAAAGTAAACTATCGTCTTAGCATCATAGAGTCATGCAACGTGGAAACAGGCCCTTCAGCACGGTGGCGCAGCGGTAGAGTTACTGCCTTACAACACCAAAGACCCCGGTTCGATTCTGACCTCGGATGCTGTCTGTGCGGAGTTTGCACGTTCTCCCCGTGACCTGCGTGGGTTTTCTCCGGGTGCTCCGGTTTCCTCCCACATCCCAAAAAGATTCAGATTCAGATTCAGATTCAATTTTAATTGTCATTGTCAGTGTACAGTACAGAGACAACGAAATGCAGATGTGCAGGTTTGTAGGTTAATTGGCTTCAGTTAAAATTGTAAATTTCCCTCGTGTGTGTAGGAAAGTGTTAGTGTGCGGGGATCGCTGGTCGGCACAGACTCAGTGGGCCGAAGGGCCTGTTTCCGCACTGAATCCTGAAAGTCGAAACCCTAAAGACTCTAAGACATTCAGGTTTGTAGGTTAAACGAAATGTTATTCACATTCTAAAGACTCTAAGACATTCCCTTATCGTGTATCTGTACACTGTGGACGGCTCGATTGTAATCAGGTATAGTCTTTCCGCTGACTGGTTAGCACGCAACAAAAAGCTTTTCACTGTACCTCGGTACACGTGACAATAGATGGAAACTGTAACAGAACTAATTGGCTTTGGTAAAAATTGAAATTTGCCTGTGTGCGTTTTGGATTGTGTAGGCGTGCGGGGATCGCAGATTGGCGCGGACTCGGTGGGCCTAAGGGCCTGTTGCCGCGCTGTATCTCGAAAACCAATCGCCCTGTCCCACGGTGCGAGTTCATTCCAAGAGCTCTCCCGAGTTTAAAATGAAATCAAACTCGCGGTAAGCACGGAGAATGTACGTAGCGGGTACGTCGGAGCTCGGGGACGCCCCTTAGCGCTAACGGCAGGTACTCGGGAAGACTCGCTAACGGCAGGTAAGCGCGGGAAAACCCGTGAAGATTTTTTTTCAACGTGTTGGAAAAATGTCCACGAGAGCCCCGAGTACCGACGAGCGGCCATTACCGTAAATCTCCGAGTTCGAATCCGGGGGCAAACTCGGGGAGAGCTCTTGGAATGAACTCGACAGGGGTTTAAAATAAATTATTACTAAGGTTTAAGAAGGAACAGATGCTGGATGATTTAAAGTAGGCAAAAATGCTGGAGAAACTCAGCGGGCGAGGCAGCATCTATGGAGCGAAGGAAATAGGCAACGCCTATTTCCTTCGCTCCATAGATGCTGCCTCACCCGCTGAGTTTCTCCAGCATTTTTGCCTACTTTAAATTATTACCAATGTTGTTGGGAATTTGATGGGAGAGTCTTGGCGATGGAAAGGAAATTAAATACATAAGCCGTGCTGTCAGCGTGTTTGAATGAGTGGATTATCCGCTAATCTTCACCATTTGTCAGCAAATTCCGCTGTTTTAATCTTTAATTTATGATGAGATGCTCGGCAGTCTCACACAGCATGACCTTGTGAAATTAGCTACAGTGGCAAATTAGCATGAGACTGTTTGTACGGAACTCGTGGGTAAGTAGGTCATTGAGTCGTTGCAAGTTACAGCGTGCCTCTTGCGCTGAATAGACAATAGGTGCAGGTGTAGACCATTCGGCCCTTCGAGCCAGCACCGCCATTCGATAGACAATAGACAATAGGTGCAGGAGTAGGCCATTCGGCCCTTCGAGCCAGCACCGCCATTCGATAGACAATAGGTGCAGGAGTAGGCCATTCGGCCCTTCGAGCCAGCGTCGCCATTCAATGTGATCGTGGCTGATCATCCCCAATCAGTACCCCGTTCCTGCCTTCTCGCCCATATCCCCTGACTCCGTTATTTTTAAGAGCCCTATCCAGCTCTCTCTTGAAAGCATCCAGAGAACCGGCCTCCACCGCCCTCTGAGGCAGTGAATTCCACAGACTCACCACTCTCTGTAGAAAAAAATGTGTTTCCACGTCACCGTTCTAAATGGCTTATCTTAAACTGTGGCCCCTTATTCTTAAACTGTGCTTACTCCTTATTCATAACCTGTGGCCCCTGGTTCTGGACTCCCCCAACATCGGGAACATGTTTCCCGCCTCTAGCGTGTCCAAACCCTTAACAATCTTGTATGTTTCAATGAGATCCCCTCTAATCCTTCTAAACTCCAGAGTCTACAAGCCCAGCCGCTCCATTCTCTCAGGATATGACAGTCCCATCATCCCGGGAATCAACCTTGTAAACCTACGCTGCACTCCCTCAATAGCAAGAACGTCCTTCCTCAAATTAGGGGACCAAAACTGCACACAATACTCCTGGTGTGGTCTCACTAGGGCCCTGTACAACTGCAGAAGGACCTCTTTGCTCCTATATTCGATTTGTCGTGTTATAAAGGCCATTACCGTAGCTGAAGAAGGGTCTCGACCCGAAAAACATCGCCCGTTCCTTCTCCCCTCAGATGCTGCCTGTCCCGCTGAGTTACTCCGGCGTTTTGTGCCGATCTTCGATTTAATCTTCCTTCCTTCCTATGCGATATTTCTTGTGAATCTCTGCGTATTTTATTTGTCACTGTCGTGTGAACCTTGTGTACTTTCTCCCCCTCCCCCCCCCCCCCCCCCCAGCGAAGTATATTGGCTGTTATCTGGACAGCAACAAGCAGCGGGCATTGAGAGGAACGGCATTCTTCGACTACAGGAAGATGACCATATTCCGTTGTCAGGACAACTGCGCTGAGAGGTAGGGCCGTGGCATTTGACCTCTTCCTCTTGTCCAGCCATGTTTATTTGCAATATCACAATTATAATATTTTCCAGCTGTAGTTTTGTTTATTTAAATAAACTCTTTAACCTTATAACCTGAAAATGAAAATAGAAAAGAAAAAGTGTACGCGCCGACCAGCGATGGCTCCCCGGACTCCAAGCCCAGAGATGTTTTCAAGAGAGAGTTTCATGGCCCTGTCCCACTGTACGAGTTCATTCCAAGAGCTCTCCCGAGTTTAAAAAAAAATCAAAGCACGGAGAATGAACGTAGCGGGTACGTCGGAGCTCGGGGACGTCTCTTAGCGGCTCGTAACGCTAACGGCAGGTACTCGGGAAGACTCGCTAACGGCAGGTAAGCACGGGAAGACTCGTGAAGATTTTTCAACATGATGAAAAATGTCCACGAGAGCCCCGAGTACCGACGAGCGGCCATTACCGTAAATCTCCGAGTTCGAATCAGGGCAAACTCAGGGAGAGGTCTTGGAATGAACTCGTACAGTGGGACAGGGCTTTTAGATTTAGCTCTATGGGCTAACGGAATCAAGGGATATGGGGAAGAAAGCAGGAACGGGGTACTGATTGGGGATGATCAGCCATGATCACATTGAATGGCGGTGCTGGCTCGAATGGGCCGAATGGCCTACTCCTGCACCCATTGTCTTATGTTTCAATGCCACACATCAGGGTGTCACGGTGGCGCAGTGGGAGAGCTGCTGCCTGACGGTTCGATCCCAACCACGGGTGCTGTCTATGTGGAGTTTGCACGTTCTCCCCGTGACCTGCGTGGGTTTTCTCCGGGTGGACCTGTTTCAGTGCTGTATCTCTAAACTAAAGTCAAAAACTAAACACTGTGCACAATTTACAGAAGCTAATTAACTGACAAACCTGTATCTCTAAACTAAACTAAACTAAACTGAAGATGGACACAGAACGCTGAGGAGTAACTCAATTGTCATAGGCTGCACCTCTGGAGACGGTTCATGGGTGACTGTTTGGGATGTGAGACCCTTCTTTCAGACTAGACTACACTAGATGGTTTAGACTCTCTAGGTTAGAAGATTGAGAGGCCATCTTCGAAACCCTTCTTAAGGGGTTGCACAGGCTAGATGCAATGTGATCATGGCCGATCATCCCCAATCCAGGACAAGGGGTCCAGCCTTCCCCATAAAGGGGAAATCCGCCATTTTTGAGATGCCCTATCTAGCTTTTTTCAAAGCATCCAGAGAATCCTGGAACTCTCACCCTCAGAGGGTAGTTGAGGCCACTTCATTGGCTATGTGTGAAAGAGGGAGTTAGATGTGGCCCTTGTGGCTAAGGGGATCAGGGGGTATGGAGAGAAGGTTCTGGACTCCCCCAATGGTATCGGATAAAAATTTGGATGATCAGTTGTGATCATATTGAATATACAAGAATGAAGGCTCGAAAGGGCCGAATGGCCTACTCCTGCACCAATTTCTATGTTTCTATGTTTCTGGAGTTTGGAGTAAGTCAGTGTTAGGCTGCATCACTGGAGAGATCCAGACGTTTCGGGTTGAGACCCTTCTTCGACTAAACTAAACTAATCAATAGACAATAGGTGCAGGAGTAGGCCATTCGGCCCTTCGAGCCAGCACCACTATTCAATGTGATCATGGCTGATCATCCACAATCAGTACCCCGTTCCTGCCTTCTCCCCATATCCCCTGACTCCGCCATTTTTAAGAGCCCTATCTAGCTCTCTTGAAAGCATCCAGAGAACCGGCCTCCACCGCACTCTGAGAATTCCACAAACTCTCTGTGAAAAAGTGTTTCCTCGTCTCCGTTCTAAATGGCTTACTCCTTATTCTTAAACTGTGTGGCCCCTGGTTCTGGACTCCCCCAATGGTATCGTAAAAAATTGAAGAGAGTTGTGGACTATATCGACTATACAAGAATGAACTTGCTTTTCTCTCCAGGGGCTATCAATACGCGGGCCTGGAGTTTGGAGCAGAGTGTTACTGTGGCCACAGGATCCAGACTGTGAACACCAGCGACACGGAGTGCAGCATGGAGTGTAAAGGGGAGAAGACCAGCACGTGTGGTGGTGGCCCCAACCCCCTGTCCGTCTACATCCCTGGAGCTGGCGCGTGAATCCGCCCCCCCCTGTAAGCACGGTCCACCCGTTTCACCATCCCCCCCTTCCCCATCCCCCCCCTTCCCCATCCCCCCCCTTCCCATCCCCCCCCCCTTCACCATCCCCCCCCTTCCCCATCCCCCACCCTTCCCCATCCCCCCCCTTCCCCATCCCCCCCTTCACCATCCCCCCCCCCTTCCCCATCCCCCCCTTCCCCATCCCCCCCCCCCCCATCCTTCTAAACTCGAACGAGTACAGGCCCAGAGCCATCAAATGCTTCTCATCGAGTCAAAGAGTGATACAGCGCGGAAACAGGCCCTTCGGCCCAACTTGCCCACACCGCCCAACATGTCCCAGCTGCACTAATCCCACCTGCCGCCGTTTGGTCCATATCCCTCCAAACAATAGATCATAGGTGCAGGAGTAGGCCATTCGGCCCCTCGAGCCAGCACTGGATCAATGTGATCATGGCTGATCATCCCCAATCAGAACCCCGGCTCCTGCCTTCTCCCCATAGCCCCTGACTCCCCTATCTTTCAGAGCCTATCTAGGGAGAGATAGATCAGCCATGATTGAATGACAGAGCAGACTTGATGGACCGAATGGCCTAATTAAGGCCTTAAGGAATTGGAGTAGAATTAGGCCATTCGGCCCATCAAGTGTACTCCGCCATTCAATCATTTGTCTAATTCTGCTCGTATCCCTTGTGTGACTGTAGGGCCTTGCATCTCTGCCTTGTGAAACGTTCCACTACAAATTGAGTTGGGTTGATTGTCACGTGGGTATACACGTTGGCAGTAACGTTCTTGCTACTTACAGACGACCATTGTCAAGGTGTGTTGTCAGTGAAGCCAAGACAGACTGTAATTGGCAAGTCAGGTTTGGTTAAGCCCCCTCCATGTTGCCCTCTCTCTGACGTCTCGTCACCTGGGCCCAGAGGTAAACCTTTGAGAAATGCTGGAGGTGAGATATCTACAGGGGAATGTCGTTCGGGTCGTTCAGCCATGGATCAAACTGATGTTAACATGAATCCAAGCGTCCAGTGCAGTTTAGTTCAAGCCACACAAAAATGGAGTGAACTCCTGCCCACTAGGTGATTTTTTTCTACTAGGCTTTCGCCTCATGGTCGGGAGGGAGCAGTCGTTGGTTCGTCGTGATGTCTCCTTCAACAAAGAGTCGAAGCAGTCCAGTTCAGTTTATTTTCAACATGGTCACATTTTTTAGTGTCAGTAGGTTTGACGCCAATGAGGGTAACTTGACTTCTGTTACTTTCGAATCCCCCCAAAGACTGGATAGACTTGGTTTATACTCTCTAGAATTTAAAAGATTGAGAGGGGATCTTATAGAAACTTACAAAATTCTTAAGGGGTTGGACAGGCTAGATGCAGGAAGATTGTTCCCGATGTTGGGGAAGTCCAGGACAAGGGGTCACAGATTAAGGATAAGGGGGAAATCCTTTAAAACCGAGATGAGAAGAACTTTTTTCACACAGAGAGTGGTGAATCTCTGGAACTCTCTGCCAAAGAGGGTAGTTGAGGCCACAGTTCATTGGCTATATTTAAGAGGGAGTTAGATGTGGCCCTTGTGGCTAAGGGATCAGGGGGTATGGAGAGAAGGCAGGTACGGGATACTGAGTTGGATGATCAGCCATGATCATATTGAATGGCGGTGCAGGCTCGAAGGGCCGAATGGCCTACTCCTGCACCTAATTTCCATGTTTCTATGTTTCTATGTTTCTCCTGACGTAGTTGCTGCCGTTGGTTGACGTCCTAAGTAGGGGCGGTTGGGTCACCGGTTGTCGGTAGTATGCTGTGGCTTAACGTTGACTAGGTGGAAGGTTGGCGTACACATTGTCGTTGGGGTGGGGGGTGGGGGGGGGTGGAGGTCCAGTCGTCGTATTTTCAGGGACCTGCTACGACTGTGACAGTCGCCTAAAAAAAAAATCACCTAAGTGGGACAAGCCCTTAACTCAGCGGGACGGGCAGCATCTCTGGAGAAAGGGAATAGGCGATGCGTACACTTTTGGTCTCCTAATCTGAGGAAAGACATTCTTGCCATAGAGGGGGTACAGAGAAGGTTCACCAGACTGATTCCTGGGATGTCAGGACTTTCATACGAAGAAAGACTGGATAGACTCGGCTTGTACTCGCTAGAATTTAGAAGATTGAGGGGGGATCTTATAGAAACGTACAAAATTCTTAAGGGGTTGGACAAGCTAGATGCAGGAAGATTGTTCCCGATGTTGGGGAAGTCCAGAACAAGGGGTCACAGTTTAAGGATAAGGGGGAAATCTTTAGGACCGAGATGAGGAAAACCTTTTTCACACAGAGAGTGGTGAATCTCTGGAACTCTCTGCCGCAGAAGGTAGTTGAGGCCACAGTTCATTGGCTATATTTAAGAGGGAGTTAGATGTGGCCCTTGTGGCTAAAGGAATCAGGGGGTATGGAGGGAAAGCAGGTACAGGATACTGAGTTGGATGATCAGCCATGATCATATTGAATGGCGGTGCAGGCTCGAAGGGCCGAATGGCCTACTCCTGCACCTATTGTCTATGTTTCTATGTTTCTATGTTTTGTTCAACAT
This sequence comes from Leucoraja erinaceus, assembly GCF_028641065.1. Classification (NCBI taxonomy): domain Eukaryota; kingdom Metazoa; phylum Chordata; class Chondrichthyes; order Rajiformes; family Rajidae; genus Leucoraja; species Leucoraja erinaceus. The sequence continues at coordinate 29,292,583 of NC_073401.1, forward strand.
GGACATGGTGGGCCGAAGGGCCTGGTCCCATACTGTACTTTTCTATAGCAGCAAGTAACTGCAGATGCTGGTTTACCACAAAAAAAAGACGCAGAGTGCAGGAGTAACTCAGCAGGTCAGGCAGCATCTCTGGAGAACGTGGATAGATGATGTTGTTCGGGTCGGGAACCCTTCTGTTTTGAAGAGTCCTAACCTGAAACGTCAACTTTGGAATTTAGAGATACAGCGTGGAAACAGGCCCTTTGGCCCACAGGGTTGGTGCTGACCAGCGATCACCCCCGCACACCAGGGACAAGTTATAGTTTTTACCTAAGCCAATTAACCTACAATCCTGTGCGCCTTCGTAGTGTGGGAGGAAGCTGGTGCACCCGGAGAAAACCCACGCGGTCACGGGGAGAACGTACACACTCTGTGCAGACAGCGCCCGTAGTCAGGATCGGCGAGCGGCACGGTGGCACAGCGGTGGAGTTACTGCCTCACAGCACCAAAGACCCGGGTTCAATCCCGACTGCCGGGTGCAGTCTGTACAGAGTGTGTACCTTCTCCCCGTGACCTGCCTGGGATTTCAACGAGATAATAGACAATAGACAATAGATGCAGGAGTCGGCCATTCGGCCCTTCGAGCCAGCACCGCCATTCAATGTGATCATGGCTGATCATCCCCAAATCAGTACCCCGTTCCTGCCTTCTCCCCATATCCCCTGACTCCGCTATTTTTAAGAGCCCTATCTAGCTCTCTCTTCAAAGCATCCAGAGAACCGGCCTCCACCGCCTGAGGCAGAGAATTCCACAGACTCACCTCTCTCTGAGATCTTCGGTTTCCTCCCGCACTCCAAAGACGTACAGGTTTGTCGGTTAATGGGCTCGGTTTAACTGTACATTGCCCCCAGCGGGTGTAGGATGTGCAGGGATCGCTGGTCGGCACGGACTCGTTGGGCTGAAGGGCCTGTTTCCGCGCTGTGTATCTCTAATACCTGGGATGTCAGGACTGTCTTATGAAGAAAGGCTGGATAGACTTGGTTTATACTCTCTAGAATTTAGGAGATTGAGAGGGGATCTTATAGAAACTTACAAAGTTCTTAAGGGGTTGGACAGGCTAGATGCAGGAAGATTGTTCCCGATGTTGGGGAAGTCCAGGACAGGGGTCACAGCTTAAGGATAAGGAGGAAATCCTTTAAAACCGAGATGAGGAGAACTTTTTTCACACAGAGAGTGGTGAATCTCTGGAACTCTCTGCCACAGAGGGTAGTTGAGGCCAGTTCATTGGCTATATTTAAGAGGGAGTTAGATGTGGCCCTTGTGGCCAAGGGGATCAGGGGGTATGGAGAGAAGGCAGGTACGGGATACTGAGTTGGATGATCAGCCATGATCATATTGAATGGCGAATGGTGCAGGCTCGAAGGGCCGAATGGCCTACTCCTGTACCTAATTTCTATGTTTCTATGTAAACTAAACACTCCCGCTGAGCCACAGTGCCGACCAAACTATATTTTCCCATGGTCTATGGTATTTCTTATTTCCTTTTGATCGATCGAGTATGGAAGTCTCATTAAGTCGTCGAAAATTTAAAAGATATTTCAAAACACTGGAAAGTTAATTAAATGTCAATTGATGCTAAATCTTTTATTAAGGGCAAAAACATTCAGGTTAGAGTTTTCCATCGAATGCAAAGTCCCATCTGCATTCAGAGTGGGGAAATGGCAGTGTTTAAATCATTTATATTATGTGTTCTTGAAGATCAAATGTGCTGATGAACTTAGCCTGGAGACTTGATAGAGTTATCCAAAAATATACATCATTTAATGCAATAATTACAGTTACTTTCCTAATGATAATCTTACGTGCGCTGGTAATTACTTTTTGTTAATTACTCTTACCTTCATTAACAAATTATAATTCAGTTGCAGTTTCCCTCTCAGTCCGGTGTTACTGCTTAGAAACATAGAAAATGTTTGGCCCTATAAACCCCACAATTAAAATGTGGATTGTGGAAATGTCGGAGCCCCTATACCTAGAAAGAATTAGACTCGTCTTAATGGACAAACAAGAACTTTTTGATAAAATATGGGCTCCATTCATTAATTATCTGACGGGATAGATTGGCCCGGCTCGAAAACCCAACTGAAACTTGAACTCAGGATTAGATGAAAAGTCATGCTTGATAATATACGAACCTATCTCCAATGACGTATTACAAGTAATCCATTCCACCTTTTATGTTTTTTTTTTGATATTTGTAACTCTTTTTTCTCTCTTTTTCTATATTAAAAAAAATCCACTAGAAGCAAAAGTAATCGACAATTGAAAATTTTAATAATGTATGGCTGATGTATATGAAAAGTTTTTTTTTACTGTAATATGTAACTATACTTTATAATATGTCTACTTCTAATAAAAATATTATTTTAAAAAAAAAGAAACATAGAAAATAGGTGCAGGAGGAGGCCATTCGGCCCTTTGAGCCAGCACCGCCATTCATTGTGATCATAGAAACATAGACAATAGGTGCAGGAGTAGAGGCTATTCGGCCCTTCGAGCCTGCACCATTCGCCATTCAATATGATCATGGCTGATCATCCAACTCAGTATCCTGTACCTGCCTTCTCTCCATACCCCCTGATCCCTTTAGCCACAAAGGCCACATCTAACTCCCTCTTAAATATAGCCAATGAAGTGTGGCCTCAACTACCTTCTGTGGCAGAGAGTTCCAGAGATATTCTGGTCCTATCTCACCAGGGACTAACTATACTGTGCCATTCAAATTTTTTTTTTAAATTGTTGTTTTTTTTCCCTTTATCCCTTCCGCCCACAATATTTAATATGTAAAAGAATATGCGATTCTGTTCCATTCCGTTTGTAGCTTGTTGTTCGTTTGTTTGTCTTTTTGCACAAAGTCCGCAAAAGCATTTGCCACTTTTCATTTCACTGCACATCTGGTATGTGTATGTGACGAGTAAGCTTGACTTGACTTATTGAAATGCTTCCTCTATTCCTGCGAGCCATTCTAAAATAATATTTCAGAAAATTAATTGAAGGAGCTGATCATGTCAGCCTGGCGACTGAGTGAGTAAATGATAATACATGCCTCACAGGCAAGGCAAATTACGGAAAATGATGCATTAAATAACAATCATTACAATCTACTTTAACTAAGGTATTCAAAATTAAATTACATTTCACTTACTCAGCTTCCTGCAAACAAATTAACTTGCGTGCAACTCTGTACAGGAATCTATTTGAGGTAATTTGTAATGAAGGAGAAATTGCAGATGCAGGTATACATAGCAACACAATAGGTGCAGGAGTAGAGGCCATTCGGCCCTTCGAGCCTGCACCGCCATTCAATATGATCATGGCTGATCATCCAACTCAGTATCCTGTACCTGCCTTCTCTCCATACCCCCTGATCCACAAGGGTCACATCTAACTCCCTCTTAAATATAGCCAATGAACTGTGGCCTCAACTACCTTCTGCGGCAGAGAATTCCAGAGATTCACCACTCTCTGTGTGAAAAATGTTTTCCTCATCTCGGTCCTAAAAGATTTCCCACTTATCCTTAAACTGCGTGACCCCTTGTCCTGGACTTCCCCAACATCGGGAACAATCTTCCTGCATCTAGCCTGTCCAACCCCTTACGCCAAAACATGGTTTAGTTTAGAGGTACAGCGCGGGAAAAACAGGCCCTTCGGCCCACCGAGTCCGCGCCGACCCGGGATCCCCGCGCATTAACACACATCCTACACACGCACACACACACACACACACACACGCACACACACACACACACACACACACACTAGGGTCATTGCCTCTGAAGAAGGGTCTCGACCCGAAACGTCACCTATTCCTTCGCTCCATAGACGCTGCCTCGCCCGCTGAGTTTCTCCGGCATTTTTGTCTACCCACTACTAGGAACAATTTACATTTAGACCCCAAACCAATTAATCTGCAACTCTGCACATCTTTGGAGTGTGGGAGGAAAGCGGAGATCCCGGAGAAAACCCACGCGGGCCGCGGGGAGAACGTGCGAGCTCTGTACAGACAGCACCACCCGTAGTCGGGGACAAGCGCTGTGAGGCAGTAACTCTGCCGCTGCGCCACCGTGCCGCCAATAGACAATAGACAATAGGTGCAGGAGTAGGCCATTCGGCCCTTCGTGCCAGCACCGCCATTCAATATGATCTTGACTGATCATCCCCAATCAGTACCCCGTTCCTGCCTTCTCCCCATATCCCCTGACTCCACTATCTTCAAGAGCCCTATCTAGCTCTCTCTTGAAAGCATCCAGAGAACCTGCCTCCACCGCCCTCTGAGGCAGAGAATTCCACAGACTCACAACTCTCTGTGAGAAAAAGTGTCTCCATTCTAAATGGCTTACCCCTTATTCTTAAACTGTGGCCCCTGGTTCTGGACTCCCCCAACATCGGGAACATGTTTCCTGCCTCTAGCGTGTCCAAACCCTTATATGTTTCATAGAGCCATCTCTCTTTCATGGATGCTGTTCAATGGCTGCGCCATCCCACCGAACTAAACTAAACTAAAATATTTTTTAGGCGCACAATGAGTGTAGCAAGGAACTGCAGATGCTGGTTTAAACCGAAGATAGACACAGAGTACTGGAGTAACTCAGCGGGACAGTGTGAAGGTCTCCACCGCTCTCTGGTTGGTGTGAGGAAGGTTCAGTTGCCTGATGACAGCTGGGAAGAAACTGTCTCTGAATTCATAAGTGATAATTCATAACTCATAAATTAATTTATATAGATTTATATTAAAAAAAAGTTTGAAGGCAAATGCATAAGAATTAGGCCATTCGGCCCGACTCTGCAATTCGATCATGGCTGATCTATCTTCCCCTCGTAAATCCTAAAGTACGTTTTGCTAGTATGGATGGGACGTGTTGGCCGGTGTGGGCAAGATGGGCCAAAGGGCCTGTTTCCACGCTGTATCACTCTATGACTGTGTGACTGTGTTCTGATGTCTGGTTACAGATGGGAGTGCCTTGTTCCGAGGATGTTTCAGACGGCCCGACAACGTCTCTGTCGCCCTGCACGCCACAACCGTCCTCCTCAACATGTCCGTGGATAGGTGTGTGGACCACTGCACCGAGAAGGTAAATGACTAACCGCGCCTTCACCGTCAATGCTTGCTGAGAGACTCGCCAGAGAGAGACTACCACTAACGGGGCCCGTCCCACTTGCGCGACTTGCCGCCACCCGTCATAAAGGCCCTGTCCCACTGTACAAGTTTACCCAAGAGCTCTCCCGAGTTAAAAAAAAAAAGTACGTAGCGGGTACGTCGGAGCTCGGGGACGTCTCGTAGCGGCTCGTAACGCTAACGGCGGATACATCGGGAAACGCGGTAAGCTTGTGAAGTTTTTTCAACGTTGGAAAAAAAAAATGTTCAGGCCATTAAGTTCGTTGAAGGTCGGCAAAAACTTTCAACATGGTGAAAATCCAGCGGCGACCAGAACAAGGTACGACTCTTTGGGCGACTACTCACGGCCGTACGGGCTTCACCCCGCGACATGTCGCCTGTACGGCCGTGAGTCGTCTCCTCAGTCGCCCAAAGAGTCGTAGCGTTTTTCTGGTCGCCGCTGGGTTTTCAACACGTTGAACATTTTCGGCGATCTGCAGCGATCTATGACGGGTACCGGCAAGTCACGGAAGGAGTTGCGTAAGTGAGACGGGCCCGTAACGCTGCCATTACTCTGACAACGACAGGGAGGGAGAAGGCTTAAGTCAACGGAAGAGGAAACTGCATTTATATGTTCATAAGTGATCAAAGCAGAATTAGGCCAAGCCACCCTTTAAGCCTATAGTGTGTGTGAAGGAACTGCAGATGCTGGTTTAAATCGAAGGTAGACACAACATGCTGGAGTAACTCAGCGGGACAGGCAGCGTCTCCGGAGAGAAGCAATGGGGCGATGTCTCGGGCCGAGACCCTTCTTCAGACAAGCACATGGACAGGACAGGTTTGGAGGGATATGGACCAAACGCGGGCAGGTGGGACTAGTGTAGCTGGGACATGTTGGCCAGTATGGGCAAGTTGGGCCGAAGGGTCTGGTTCCATGCCGCACCACTCTATGACTCTATAAGTCCACTCCACCATTCAATCATGGCTGATCTATCTCTCCCTCCTAACCCCATTCTCCTGCCTGCTCCCCATAACCCCTGACACCCGTACTAATCAAGAATAGAAACATAGAAATTAGGTGCAGGAGTAGGCCATTCGGCCCTTCGAGCCAGCACCGCCATTCGATATGATCATGGCTGATCATCCAACTCAGTATCCCGTACCTGCCTTCTCTCCATACCCCCTGATCCCCTTAGCCACAAGGGCCACATCTAACTCCCTCTTAAATATAGCCAATGAACTGGCCTCAACTACCCTCTGTGGCAGAGAGTTCCAGAGATTCACCACTCTCTGTGTGAAAAAAAGTTCTTCTCATCTCGGTTTTAAAGGATTTCCCCTTTATCCTTAAGCTGTGACCCCTTGTCCTGGACTTCCCCAACATCGGGAACAATCTTCCTGCATCTAGCCTGTCCAACCCCTTAAGAATTTTGTAAGTTTCTATAAGATCCCCTCTCAATCTTCTAAATTCTACTCTAAATCTACCTATCTCTGCCATAAAAGATATCCACTGACTTGGCCTCCTCAGCCGTCTGTGGCAATGAATTCCACAGATTCACCACCCTCTAGCTAAAGAAATTCCTCCTCATCTCCTTCCAACAGGAACGTCCTGTAATTCTGGAGGCTGTGCCCTCTGGTCCGAGATTCCCCTCGAGTAGAATCATCCTCTCCACATCCAGGCCTTTCACTAAAGATGCTGTGGTGTGATTCCTGTCGGCACTGAGGCGTATATGTATAAATCCTTACATTAGTGTGATTCAACATAAGATCTAATCAGTTCAATACTGTTACAAGTCAAGCCTAGCGATTGAAGGGAAATTAACATTTGTCCCCCGCGGAATATTAAAACCGATGAAGAAAGACTTCGATTCTATTCATTTTAACAAATTCACGACATCAAAGAACTTTAAAACCAGTTAAATGTTACCTTGTAGAAAACCGCACATTAGCACGATCCTACACACACTAGGGACAATTTACAATTGTACCGTTTAAGAACAAGGAGTAAGCCATTTAGAACTTTTTTTTTCACAAAGAGTTGTGAGTCTGTGGAATTCTCTGCCTCAGAGAGCGGTGGAGGCCGATTCTCTGGATACTTTCAAGAGAGAGCTAGACAGGGCTCTTAAAAATAGCGGAGTCAGGGGATATGGAGAGAAGGCAGGAACCGGGTACTGATTGGGGACGATCAGCCATGATCACATTGAATAGCGGTGCTGGCTCGAAGGGCCGAATGGCCTACTCCTGCACCTATTGTCTATTGTCTATACCAAGCCAATTAACTTACAATCTTGTACGTCTTGGGAGTGTGGGAGGAGAACGCACAAACTCCGCGCAGACAGTGCTCGTAGTCGGGATCGAACCCGGGCCTCCGGCGCTGTGAGGCGGCAACTCTACCGCTGTGCCGCCGTGCCGCCCAGCAGTCCAGTTTGCAACTTGAAGAAGCGTCAATAGACAATAGACAATAGGTGCAGGAGTAGGCCATTCGGCCCTTCGAGCCAGCACCGCCATTCAATGTGATCATGGCTGATCATCCCCAATCAGTACCCCCCGTTCCTGCCTTCTCCCCATAACCCCTGACTCCGCTATCTTTAAGAGCCCTGTCTAGCTCTCTCTTGAAAGCATCCCTTAATTCCCCTTCCCATTCCCACACCGACCTTTCTGTCCTGGGTCTCCTCCACTGTCGGAGTGAGGCTAAACGCAAATTGGAGGACCAGCATCTCATATATCGCTTGGCCAGCTTACAGCCCAGTGGTATGAATGTTGATTTCTCCCACTTCAGGTAGCCCTGGCATTCCCTCTCTCTCCATCCCCCAAGTCTCGTTCTCAGCCAACAAACAGCTGACAATGGCCAGTTTCCTTCACCATCGTTACATTTTTTGCACATCTTACATTCATTGTTCTTTAAGAAGGAACTGCAGATGCTGGAAAATCGAAGGTAGACAAAAATGCTGGAGAATTTTGCAGATGCTTTAAAATCGAAGGTAGACAAAAATGCTGGAGAAACTCAGCGGGTGCGGCAGCATCTATGGAGCGAAGGAAATAGGCAACGTTTCGGGATGAAACCCTTCTAGAAATAGGCAACGTTTCGGGCCGAAACCCGGAAGGGTTTCGTCCCGAAACGTTGCCTATTTCCAGAAGGGTTTCATCCCGAAACGTTGCCTATTTCCTTCGCTCCATAGATGCTGCCTCACCCGCTGAGTTTCTCCAGCATTTTTGTCCACCTTCACTGTTCTTTAAGTACCTCTCCACGTCACTGTCCATATCTCTTGTTTCCCTTTCCTCTGACCAGTCTGAAGAAGGGTCTTGTCACCCGAAACGTCGCCCCTTCCCTCTCTCCAGAGATGCTGCCTGTCCCGCTGAGTTACTCCAGCTTTTTTGCGTCTTATCTTTGGTGGAAGCCAGCATCTGCAGTTCCATTTTATTACAAGAGAAAGCAGAGATTCAAGATTCAAGAGAGTTGATTGTCATGTGTCCCTGTATAGGACAATGAAATTCTTGCTTTGCTTCAGCACAACAGAACATAGTAGGTACACAAAATTGCTGGAGAAACTCAGCGGGTGCAGCAGCATCTATGGAGCACAAAATTGCTGGAGAACATAGTAGGCATTGACTACAGAACAGATCAGTGTGTCCATATACCATTATATAAATATACACACACACACACATGAATAAATAAACTGATGAAGTGCAAATAAACAGGTAATGGGCTCTTAATGTTCAGAGTTTTTAAGAAGGAACTGCAGATGCTGGAAAATCGAAGGTAGACAAAATGCTGGAGAAACTCAGCGGGTGCAGCAGCATCTATGGAGCGAAGGAAATAGGCGACGTTTCGGGACGAGACCCTTCTTCAGACTGCAACTCAGAGTTGCTGCCTCACAGCGCCAGAGACACGGTTTCGATCCTGACTATGGGTGACCTCAATTCAAGTCTCTTGATACTTGCCCACTATCTTAGCTGTTGTTTAACTCTGCCACTTAATTGGAAATGTGTTCAGCCAAGTGAATAACACTTCCTGAACGATGATTTATTCCACTTCTGCAAACCAGTAATCAGGTACAAACACACGCACGCACGCACGCACACCTATCACCCAGCGGTATGAATACTGAATTCACTAACTACAAGTAACCCTTGAAGCCCTGTCCCACTGTACGAGTTCATTCCAAGAGTTCTCTCCCGAGTTTGCCCTGATTCAAACTCGGAGATTTACGGTATTGGCCGCTCGTCGGTACTCGGGGCTCTCGTGGACATTTTCCATCATGTTGAAAAATCTTCACGAGCCTTCCCGTGCTTACCTGCCGTTAGTGAGTCTTCCTGAGTACCTGCCGTTAGCGTTACGAGCCGCTAAGCGACGTCTCCGAGCTCCGACGTACCCGCTACGTTCATTCTCCGTGCTTACCACGAGTTTGATTTTTTTTTAAACTCGGGAGAATGAACTCGTACTGTGGGACAGGACCAATATACTCCCTCTCTCTCTCTCTCTATCCTCCCGCTACCCAAGACACACCAGCTTCTCGTTCTCACCCAGCAAATGACAAAGTGAGTATAGAAGTTGGGATGTAATGTTAAAATTGTACAAGGCATTGGTGAGGCCAATTCTGGAGTATGGTGTACAATTTTGGTCGCCTAATTATAGGAAGGATGTCAACAAAATAGAGAGAGTACAGAGGAGATTTACTAGAATGTTGCCTGGGTTTCAGCAACTAAGTTACAGAGAAAGATTGAACAAGTTAGGGCTTTATTCTTTGGAGCGCAGAAGGTTAAGGGGGGACTTGATAGAGGTTTTTAAAATGATGAGAGGGATAGACAGAGTTGACGTGGAAAAACTTTTCCCACTGAGAGTAGGGAAGATTCAAACAAGAGGACATGACTTGAGAATTAAGGGACAGAAGTTTAGGGGTAACATGAGGGGGAACTTCTTTACTCAGAGAGTGGTAGCTGTGTGGAATGAGCTTCCAGTGAAGGTGGTGGAGGCAGGTTCGTTTTTATCATTTAAAAATAAATTGGATAGTTATATGGATGGGAAGGGACTGGAAGGTTATGGTCTGAGCGCAGGTAGATGGGACTAGGGGAGATTATGTGTTCGGCACGGACTAGAAGGGTCGAGATGGCCTGTTTCCGTGCTGTAATTGTTATATGGTTATATGGTTAAATGGCTAACAATGGCCTGTTTCGTTCATCATCATAACTTTTTTTGCATACCTTTCATTTATTTGTTCTATATCTCTCTACATCACTGTCTGTATCTCTCGTTTCCCTCTCCCCCCCGACTCTCAGTCTGAAGAAGGGTCTCGACCCGAACCAATCCCAGGAATGAGTAGGTTAACCCATGCTTGGCACTGGGCCTGTACTCGCTGGAGTTTCGAAGAATGAGGGTAGGCCTCATTGAAACGTACAGAATAGTGGAAGGCCTGGATAGAGTGGATGTGGGGAGGATGTTTCCACTAGTGGGAGAGTCTAGGACTAGAGGTCACAGCCTCAGAATTAAAGGACATTCTTTGAAGAAGGAGATGATGAGAAATTTCTTCAGTCAGAGGGTGGTGAATCTGTGGAATTCTTTGCCACAGACGGCTGCGGAGGCCACAAGTCAGTGGATATATTTAAGGCAGAGATAGACAGATTCTTGATTAGTACGGGTGTCAGAGGTTATGGGGAGAAGGCAGGAGAATGGGGTTAGGAGGGAGAGATAGATCAGCCATGATTGGATGGCGGGGTAGACTTGATGGGCCGAATGGCCTAATTCTACTCCTATTCCTTATGACCTTATGAAACGTCACCCATTCCTTCTCTCCAGATTTGCAGCCTGTCCCGTTGAGTTACTCCGGCATTTAGTGTCTATCTTCGGTTTAAATTAGCGTCTGCAGTTCCTTCCCACACATTCTAACACACAATTGTGTAAGTGCTTTATAAATTTGAAATCAATTTGCCATGTTTCATCTGTCAATACAGCCTTTAAAGTCTATTGATTTCCGCATTGTTTTCTGAAATATTACCATTTGGATACTTTATGATTTTGTATGGGGAAGTAACCCTTATCCTGTCAGCAGAAATTTAGCCCGCCTCATTGAAAGAAAAATGGGTCCGTTTTTTGCTGAGCCTCTCGTGATCCTAGCATGCCCCATAGCCAGTCAAAGACCTTTGATGTGTAGCCACTGTACCCGAGTGGGAAAGTCATTTAGCACGGAAAGAATTCGTCGAACACCTCCGCTCAGTTCTTTTTTTTTTCTTTTTTTATTTCAAAATAGACTTTATTCAATTGATAAATATATACAATTCCTGAACCATTCAAGCAAACAAAATTCATCCGACATTTTCGGAAACTATACAAGTTTTTTCCAGTACAATTTTTTACATTTGTTAAATTTCACCAAACAGTCCCACACCCTTAATTTAATTTGAGGGGCGTCTCCACCATACCGTGCCCCCCATGTCCAGCAGCGGCAGGACCCTAGACTGTGGTCCTCCCCCACCGAGCCTTGGCATTGGCTGCACCAAGCTTCAGCGAGTCCCTTAGCACGTACTCCTGCAGTCTGCAGTGGGCCAGTCGGCAACATTCCCTGACGGACATCTCGCTCTGCTGGGTGGTGAGCAACGCTCGGGCAGACCAAAGAGCGTCTTTGATCGAGCTGATGACCCTCCAGCAGCACTCGATGTCAGTCTCTGAATGTGCCCCTGGGAACAGTCCGTAAATCACAGAGTTCGCAGTAACCAACCTGATCTCCCGGTGGCTCAGCACTTCAACTCCCCCTCCCATTCCCAATCCGACCTTTCTGTCCTGGGACTCCTCCATGGGCAGAGTGAGGCCTAGCGCAAATTGGGGGAGCAGCACCTCATATTTCGCTTGGGTAGTTTACACCCCAGCGGTATGAACATTGACTTCTCTAACTTCAGAGAGCCCTTGCTTTCTCTCTCCATCCCCATCCCAGTTCTCCCACCAGTCTGACTGCCTCCGACTACATTCTATCCTTGTCCCGCCCCCTCCCCTTACATCCGAAGAAGGGTCTCGACCCGAAACGTGGCCCATTCCTTCCCTCCAGAGATGCTGCCTCACCCGCTGAGTTACTCCAGCATTTAGTGTCTAACAATTAAGCAATCATGTTCACTCTAATGGTGCTGGCTCGAAGGGCCGAATGGCCTCCTCCTGCACCTATTTTCTATGTTTCTATGTAACCCCCATAGTTGAGTTTAGTTTAGGTGCATGGATAGGACAGGTGTAGAGAGATATGGGCCAAACGCAGGCAGGTGGGACTAGTGTAGATGGGACATGTTGGCCAGTATGGGCAAGTTGGGCCGAAGGGCCTGTTTCCACACACTATACACTGCTATGACTCCATGACTTTAGTTTAGTTTAGTATAGTTTAGAAATGCAGCGTGGAAACAGGCCCTTCAGCCCATCGAGTCCGTGCCAACCAATGATCACACTAGTTAGTTCTATCCCAACAATTTAGGAAACTATGTCTTTGGAAACATAGAAAATAGGTGCAGGAGGAGGCCATTCGGCCCTTCAAGCCAGTGTGCCTGGAGTGTGGGAGGAAACCGGAGCACCCGGAGAAAACCCACGCCGGTCACGGGTAGAACGTGCAAACTCCGTACAGACAGCAGGAAGGAGTTTGCATGTTCTCCCCCTGTCAGGAGGGAACCCGTGTCTCAGGGCGCGATGAGGCAGCAGCTCTACCTGCTGCATCACCATTTAACGCAGGATGGTTGCGATCGTGCTTGACTGGGGACTGCAGGTGACGGGGGCCAATTTCTTGCGCTGCAGGATTACACGCTGGCGGTGTTGGGCGGGTCGACCTGCCGCTGCGGGTTCCCTACCAGGCACTTCACCTTGCACGAGCCGGAGGATGAGCACCTCTGCGCGTACAAATGCACCGGCGAAGACTATGAACAGTGCGGGAGTGCGGAGTACTACGTGGTCTATCAGACCCAGGTGCAAGGTACGCAGCGCCATCTCACTCAAGCTGTATCCCTCCCCTGAAATTAGCACATGAATTTAGACTTCAGAGATACAGCGCGGAAACAGGCCCTTTGGCCCACCAAGTCCGCGCCGACCAGCGATCACCCCGTACACTCGCACTATCCTACACTCACTCGGGATGATCGGATGAAAGTTAGAAGGGAGCCAGGGGAAACTCAAAAATAATTGACATAGAAAGATACAGCGCGGAAACAGGCCCTTCGGCCCACCGAGTCCGTGCCGACCAGCGATGCTACCCACACTAGCGGCAATGTACACGGGACAATTAACCTACAAACGTGCACGTCTTTGGAGTGTGGGAGGAAAAATCCCACGCGGTCACTGTGAGAACGTGCAAACTCCGTACAGACAGATCTCTCTGGCGCTGAGAGGCAGCAAATCTGCCGCTGTGCTGCCATTCCACACAATGCTAGAAACTCCACACACACACACACACACACACACACACGCACACACATAAACGCACACACGCACACACATACACACACACACACGCGTACACACACACGCACACGCACACACATAAACGCACACGCACACACATACATAAACGCACGCACATATACGCACGCACACACATATACGCACGCACACATACACACGCACACACGCACACACACACGCGCACACACACACACGCACACGCACACACATAAACACACACACGCACACATACACACACGCACATACACACACGCACACACACACGTACGCGCACACACACACACACACGCACACACACACACATACACGCACATACACACACACACGCACATACACACACACACACACACGCACACACACATACACGTACGCACACGCACACACACACACATATATATACGCACGCACATACACACGCGCACACACATGCATACACATAAGCACACATGCACACACACACACACATACACACACACTGACGCACACGTACACGAACACACACGAGCATCTGAGGACTGATGTACGATTGTTCCCACAGATAACCGGTGCTTGGATCGAAGGTTCCTGCCGGTGCGTTCGAAGCGCCTGGTGGCGCTGGCCAGCTTCCCGGGAGCTGGGAACACTTGGGGCCGGCACCTGATGGAACTCACCACGGGATACTACACCGGCAGCTACTACTTCGATGGCTCCCTCTACAACAAAGGTAGGCCCCTCGCCAACATGGCGGACAATCAGAAACACTCCCCTCGCGGGACGGGCGGCATCTCTGGAGAGAAGGAACGGGCGACGTTTCAGGTCGAGACCCTTCTTCAGGATGAGAGTCGGGGGAGGGGGAAACAAAGATAAGGAAGGGCAAGGTGTGAGAACGAGACATCAAAGGGGATGAAGTTCAAGGAAAATGTAGCTGGGAGAAGGCAATAGACAATAGGTGCAGGAGGAGGCCATTCGGCCCTGTGAGCCAGCACCGCCATTCAATGTGATCGTGGCTGATCATCCCCAATCAGTACCCCGTTCCTGCCTTCTCCCCATATCCCCTGACTCCGCTATTTTTAAGAGCCCCATCTAGCTCTCTCTTGAAAGCATCCAGAGAACTGGCCTCCACCGCCCTCTGAGGCAGAGAATTCCACAGACTCACCACTCTCTGGGTGAAAAAGTGTTTCTTCGTCTCCGTTCTAAATGGCTTACCCCTTATTCTTAAGCTGTGTGTGGCCACTGGTTCTGGATTTCCCCCAACATTGGGAACATGTTTCCTGCCTCTAGCGTGTCCAAACCCTTAATAATCTTATATGTTTCAATAAGTCTAAAGGGTTGTGTAGCAGGAAGGAACTGCAGGTGCTGGTTTAAACTGTAGATAGAAACATAAATGCTGGAGCAACTCACCGAGACAGGCAGCATCTCTGGAGGGAAGGATCTCGCCCCCGAGATGTCACCTGTTCCTTCTCTCCAGAGCCTCTCTCTGCCTGCCCCGCTGAGTTACTCCGGCATTTTGCATCGACATTCGGTGGGCCGATGGGGCCTGTTTCCCCCCCCCCCCCCCCCCCCCCTCCCCGCTGCATCTCGGAGCCGAGCTGTAGGAAAATCCTGCATAAACCCGACGTGAATTAATCCTGAAGGACTCTCTGCCGATGTCAACGTTCCTTAAGGGCTTCGCTCTCGGTTTCAAAGGAAAAGCACCAGGTTTGATGAACGATGCCCAGAATGTTATCTGCTTTGAACTGCGAGTAATGAATTCATCTAGCTGGTAAATCATGTGGAGAGGCTGGTTTTTTGCTGCGTCTAAGGAAAATGTCTGTGAGCATTTTTCAATTCTCCATGCAGTAGTCATCGACAATGGGGATTCCTGGAGCCCCTTTAGACATAAATAATCATGCATATAGATCAGATCGGCCGACTTGGGCTTTGCTGAACATCCTAGGCATAAGCTCAGGGGCGACCGTGCCTTTGCGGTTGCAGCTCCTAGACTGTGGAACAGCATCCCCCTTCCCATCAGAACAAACTGCCCCCTCCATCGACTCTTTAAGTCGAGACTTAAGACTCTTTAAGTCGAGACTTAAAACTCATCTATACTCTCAAGCCTTTCCTGACGTCCTCTGAGGGAGAGCTGTATGTATGTAGTGATGTAAACACAGAAACATAGAAATTAGGTGCAGGAGTAGGCCATTCGGCCCTTCGAGCCTGCACCGCCATTCAATATGATATGGCTGATCATCCAACTCAGTATCCCGTACCTGCCTTCTCTCCATACACCCCCTGATCCCTTTAGCCACAAGGGCCACATCTGACTCCCTCTTAAATATAGCCAATGCACTGTGGCCTCAACTACCTTCTGTGGCAGAGAATTCTGGATAGACTGGATAGACTTGGTTTATACTCTCTAGAATTTAGGAGATTGAGAGGGGATCTTATAGAAACTTACAAAATTCTTAAGGGGTTGGACAGGCTAGATGCAGGAAGATTGTTCCCGATGTTGGGGAAGTCCAGGACAAGGGGTCACATCTTAAGGATAAGGGGGAAATTCTTTAAAACCGAGATGAGGAGAACTTTTTTCACACAGAGAGTGGTGAATCTCTGGAACTCTCTGCCGCAGAGGGTAGTTGAGGCCAGTTCATTTGCTATATTTAAGAGGGAGTTAGATGTGGCCCTTGTGGCTAAGGGGATCAGAGGGTATGGAGAGAAGTCAGGTACGGGATACTGAGTTGGATGATCAGCCATGATCATATTGAATGGCGGTGCAGGCTCGAAGGGCCGAATGGCCTACTCCTGCACCTAATTTCTATGTTTCTATGTTTCTAATTCCAGAGATAGTGATGTTTGTATTTAGTCTATGAACCACTGTTGTTTGTTTTACACTATTCGTACACCAATGTAAAGCACTTTGGCCAACGAGAGTTGTTTTTTAAAATGTGCTATAGGAATGAAAGTGTATTCTATTGTATTCAAATTTATTGTCATTGTCTCAATTTGAGACAACGAAATGAATTTCCCTTACAGGCAGTACCATAAAAAATAAAAAATAAAATCACAAATAAATAAATAAATAAATAGATAGATAATGAAACATATTAAAAATAAAATTGAAATTGGATTAAATAAAAGTGACTTGACTTGAAATAATGCAGGAATTTGTTTCCACCCCGCACAATTAAATCATAGAATAATCTCCACCCTACCATAGTTACCCAACCAGATGCAACTAAATTGAAGGTAGCTCTTTCTTCCCAAAAACCCTTTCGGGCTTAAGTCCTCCCTCCACCACCTCCAGTTTAAATTCCATTCGGAATATTTTGGAGGACCAAGAAACCTAGAATAATCCCGGAATGAAAGGCGGAAGGGATCGAGGGGAATGCCAAAAAATAGTTAACATAGGAAGGCAATGTTCAGTCTGATCAAACTTGAAGCCTTCAACCATCTCTGTGTGAATAGCTCATTCTAAGCCCCCCCCCCCCCCCCCCCCCCCCCCCCAGTCCAGTTTCAGTCAATAAAATATTGAATCAAGCACCTGCAAGCAAGAGACACTCCAAAAGGTCACGCAGTCCCAAGCGCTCTTCCAGAAGATCGACATCGAACCTCGTGGGAGCGGCCTTTTATAGTTCCCCGAAACTTGAGGGGCCGATCCACATGGGGGTGGTCGCAAAACAGTCCAATAACAAATATCGATTAACACAGATATTCAAGAAAATTGACCTGGCTCAAGCACTTAACCAATCCATCGTGCTAAGCAAAAGCTTTCCAAAAGGTCACGCAGTCCCAAGCGTGTCTTCCAGTGATCGTGTGTGTGTGTGGGAGCGGCCTTTTATGTGTTCCCTGAAACTTGTGGGCCGTGGGGTGGTGTGTCGCTATGTCCAATAACAAATAACGATTAACACAGATTAACACAGATAATCAAGAAACCCAGACGAGGCTCAACCGTGTGTGTGTGTGTGTGTGTGTGTGTGTGTGTGTGTGTGTATGTGTGTGTGTGTGTGCGTGTGTGTGTGTATATGTGTGTGTGTGTGTATATGTGTGTGTGTGTGTGTGTGTGTGTGTGTGTGTGTGTGTTGTGTGTGTGTGTGTGTGTGTGTGTGTGTGTGTGTGTGTGTGTGTGTGTGTGTGTGTGTGTGTGTGTGTGTGTATGTGTGTGTGTGTGTGCGTGGTTGTGCGTGTTTGCGTGTGTGTCGTGCATGTGTGCGTGTGTGTGCGTGTGTGTGTCTGTATATGTGTGTGCGTGGTTGTCCCTGTTTGCGTGTGCGTGTGCGTGTGCGTGCGCGTGTGTGTGCGTGGTTGTGCGTGTTTGCGTGTGTGTGTGTGTGCGTGTGTGTGTGTGTGCGTGTGCGTGTGTGCGTGTGCGTGTGTGTGTGTGTGTGTGCTTGAGAGAGAGAGCGAGCCAGCTGCCTCATAATTCATGCATTTGAATGGAATCAGGGATAATGTGCAGGTTAAGTGACTGTGGATTATCGCCTGTCAAGTGGTCTGTGGTTATTTATTGAGCAGCACAATCGTGCAAACACAAAAGGCTTTTTCCAGCCCAGCTTCATTAATAACTAAACCACGGACTGCTCTAATTCATCAGGTGATAAGAAAATAGTCCCAGGGAAGTGTTGATGGTGTAAATCACTCCATCAATTTGGGAACTGTTGCTCTCTGCAGATGCTGTCTCCATATCGCTATTGTTCATAGGCTCATAAGGTCACAAGTGATAGGAGCAGAATTAGGCCATTCAGCCCGTCAAGATTAGATTAGATTAGATTCCTTTATTGTCATTCAGACCTTTCGGTCTGAACGAAATGATGTTGCCTGCAGTCATACACAGAACATACAATAAACACAAATTAAACAAAGTCAAATTACACAAAGTCAACTATACTCCGCCATTTAGTCATGGCTGATCTATCTCTCCCACCCAACCCCATCCTCCTGCCTTCTCCCCATAACCCCTGACACTTGTATTCCTCCAACACCCCAAAGAACCAGGTGCCACTGTTTCAGAATAAGGGGTAAGCCCTTTAGAACGGAGACGAGGAAACAATTTTTCTCACAGAGGGTTGTGACTGTGGAATTTTCTGCCTCAGCGGGCGGTGGAGGCAGGTTCTCTGGATGCTTTCAAGAGAGAGCTAGATAGGGCTCTTAAAGATAGCGGAGTCAGGGGATATGGGGAGAAGGCAGGAACGGGGTACTAATTGGGGATGATCAGCCATGGTCGCATTGAATGGCAATGCTGACTCGAAGGGCCGAATGGCCTACTCCTGCACCTATTGTCTATTGTCTGTTGTTTATTGATTAGTTTAGTTTAGTCTGAAACATGTTCCTGATGTTGGGGGAGTCCAGAACCAGGGGCCACACACAGTTTAAGAATAAGGGGTAGGCCATTTAGAACGGAGACGAGGTAACACTTATTCACACAGAGAATGGTGAGTCTGCGGAATTCTCTGCCTCAGAGGGCGGTGGAGGCCGGTTCTCTGGATGCTTTCAAGAGAGAGTTAGATAGGGCTCTTAAAGATAGTGGAGTCAGGGGATATGGGGAGAAGGCAGGAACGGGGTACTGATTGGGAATGATCAGCCATGATCATCCCCAATGAAGGTTCACCAGACTGATTCCTGGGATGGCAGGACTTTCATATGAAGAAAGACTGGATAGACTCGGTTTGTACTCGCTAGAATTTAGAAGATTGAGGGGGGATCTTATAGAAACTTACAAAATTCTTAAGGGGTTGGACAGGCTAGATGCAGGAAGATTGTTCCCGATGTTGGGGAAGTCCAGAACAAGGGGTCACACAGTTTAAGGATAAGGGGGAAATCTTTTAGGACCGGGATGAGGAAAACTTTTTTTCACACAGAGAGTGGTGAATCTGTGGAATTCTCTGCCACAGAGGGTAGTTGAGGCCACACAATTCATTGGCTATATTTAAGAGGGAGTTAGATGTGGCCCTTGTGGCTAAACATCTTTTTCTTTTCTTTTTTATTTCTTTATGCACAACTACTGCGGACTGACGCAAAACTGCATTTCGTTGTACTCATACTTGTATTTGTGCGATGACATTAAAGTTGAATTGAGAATTGAGTAAAGGGATCAGGGGGTATGGAAAGAAGGCAGGGATGGGATACTGAGTTGGATGATCAGCCATGATCATATTGAATGGCGGTGCTGGCTTTAAGGGCCAAATGGCCTCTACTCCTGCAGGTATAGGGGGGACGACAGATGTCGCAATGGGCTAAGTGTTCGGCTGGCGACCGGAAGGTAGCCGGTTCGAATCCCGCTTGGAGTGCATACTGTCGTTGTGTCCTTGGGGCAAGACACTTCACCCACCTTTGCCTGTGTGTAAATGTAATGTAATTATGTGAAGCACTTTGGGGTCAATGCAAGTTGACTGAAAATGTGCTATATAAATAAAAAAATTATAAAATTATTAATTATTGTCTGTTGTCTAACTCGACCGATGCGACCAGTCCCAGTGTCGGCTGGTGAACTGGGACGCCACTTGTGAGGAGCTATCGATGATGTGCCCTGGCAATTTATTACTGGAGGTATATTCATGAAAATTCAGCAGCTTAAACACTTAACGATTCCAAAGCAGCCCACACCGCTGGAAGATAATTGCTTATACTGTTGGAATTTATACTCTCATTATCACTTTAAGCCGCGGAATTTTTCACTTTTCAGCAGCAGTCAAAATGACTCATGCAAACACCCACCCCGCCCGACAGAAAGCTTTCTTAAACAAATTTCAGTAATGTCCAATTAGTTGGAGTGTAGAACACCATTTATCAATGTTGCCAAGACAATCGAGCCTCTCTTTAAACTGTTGTTTACCCTCGATAGTTTAATGGTGGCCATGACTTCAGCTCGTGCGACACTTGTCCCACCTGCCCATTTCCCTCTAAACCTGTCCTATCCATGCAACTGTGTTCAAGAAGGAACTGCTGATCCTGGAAAATCGAAGGTAGACAAAAATGCTTGTGAAACTCAAGAAGTGCAGCACTGCATCTATGGAGCGAAGGAAATGGGCGACGTTTCGGGACGAAACCCTTCTGGAAATAGGCAACGTTTCGGGACGAAACCCTTCTGGAAATAGGCAACGTTTCGGGACGAAACCCTTCTGGAAATAGGCAACGTTTTCGGGACGAAACCCTTCTGCAAATAGGCAACGTTTCAGGACGAAACCCTTCTGGAAATAGGCAACGTTTCGGGACGAATCCCTTCTGGAAATAGGCAACATTTCGGGATGAAACCCTTCTGGAAATAGGCAACGTTTCGGGACGAAATCCTTCTGGAAATAGGCAACGTTTCGGGCCGAAACCCTTCCGGGTTTCGGCCCGAAACGTTGCCTATTTCCTATTTCCTTTGCTCCATAGATGCTGCCGCACCCGCTGAGTTTCTCCAGCATTTTTGTCTACCTATCCATGTACCTGACTAACTGTTTCATAAACGTTGGGATAGTCCCAGCCTCAACTACCTCCTCCGGCAGCTCGTTCCATACACCCACCACCCTTCGTGTTAACAATTTGCCCCTCAGATTCCTATGAAATCATTCTCCACCCTCACCTTAAACCTGTTTAGTTAGTTAATTTATTGCCACGTGTACCGAGGTACAGTGAAAAGCTTTTTGTTGCGTGCTAACCAGTCAGCGGAAAGACGACACATGATTACAATCGAGCCGTCCGCAGTGTACAGATACATGACAAGGGAATAACGTTTAGTGCAAGGTAAAGCCAGCAAAGTCCGATCAAGGATAGTCAAGAGGGTATCAGATTCAGATCAGATTCAGATTCAATTTTAATTGTCATTGTCAGTGTACAGTACAGAGACAACGAAATGCATTTAGCATCTCCCTTGAAGAGCGACATAGCAAACGATTTGAATAAAAAATAATAAGTGTCCGGGGGGGGGGGGGGGGGGGTGATTGGCAGTCACCGAGGTACGTTGTTGAGTAGAGTGACAGCCGCCGGGAAGAAGCTGTTCCTCGACCTGCTGGTTCGGCAACGGAGAGACCTGTAGCGCCTCCTGGATGGTAGGAGGGTAAACAGTCCATGGTTGGGGTGAGAGCAGTCCTTGGCGATGCTGAGCGCCCTCCGCAGACAGCGCTTGCTTTGGACAGACTCAATGGAGGGGAGCGTGGAACCGGTGATGCGTTGGGCAATTTTCACCACCCTCTGCAATGCCTTCCGGTCGGAGACAGAGCAGTTGCCATACCATACTGTGATGCAGTTGGTAAGGATGCTCTCGATGGTGCAGCGGTAGAAGTTCACCAGGATCTGAGGAGACAGATGGACCTTCTTCAGTCTCCTCCTGCTCGCGATTCCCCTAACTCTGGGTAAAAGACTCGGAAGGAAGGAAACTGGAGATCCCGGAGAAAACCTTCGTGGTCACGGTGAGAACGTGCAAACTCCGTACAGACAGCACCTGCAGTCAGGATCGATCCCGGGCGCTGTGAGGCAGCAACTGTATCGCTGCGCCACCGTGCCGCCCCTATTGTGCTAATGTATGGCAATTATTTACTGAACTTTATGCAAAACCCTCGGTACATATGATCGATACTGTGGCACGGCGATCGAGTTGCGGCCTTACAGCGCCAGAGACTCGGGTTCGATCCTGGATACTGGTGCTGTCTGTACGGGGTTTGTACATTCTCCCCGTGACCTCTGTGGGATTTCCCTGAGAACTTAGAGGTTTCCTCCCACACTCCAAAGACGTGTAGGCATCAGGCTAATCGGCTTGGTGTAAATGTAAAAAATTGTCCCCATTGTAAGACAGTGTTAATGTGCGGGGATCGCTGGTCAACGCAGACTCGATGGGCCGAAGGGCCTGTTTCCGGCCTGTGTCTCTAAACTAAACTACACTACACTAAACCAAAACGATTGAACTGTTGAAACATAAGGTCATGTGATAGGAGCAGAATTGGGCCATTCGGCCCACCAAGTCTACCCCGCTGATCTATCTCTCCCTCCTAACCCAAATTCTCCTGCCGTCTCCCCTGGCACCCGGGGTTGCTGACTTTCCCACTCCCAAATAAGGGTCAAAAGGTCGAAATACGGGACAAATTCCCGACGGCAATCTGTTGACCGACTGGGCCGTGGCTGGGTGAATGATGAGTTGCCCCGGGTGCTGGACTGCACACAAAGCCCAGCTGGTGGGGCCAGCTGAGGAGTTTTGGCCCCGGGGGGGCCGCGCGCAAAGTCTGGTGCCCCGTCCAACTCGTGAACCGATGATCGGCCACGAGAAGGAGGGGTGGTGGTGGTGGTGTCGGCGGTAAGCGAAGGTCGGACAGCTGCCAACCGACGGGGCCACGGGCGAGGCGAGGTGCTGCTGCTGCTGCTGCTGCTGCTGCTGCTGCTGCTGCTGCTGCTGCTGCTGTTGCTGCTGCTGCTGCTGCTGTTGCTGTTGCTGCTGCTGCTGCTGTTGCTGTTGCTGCTGCTGTTGCTGCTGTTGTTGCTGCTGCTGCTGCTGCTGCTGCTGCTGCTGTTGCTGTTGCTGCTGCTGCTGCTGCTGCTGCTGTTGTTGCTGTTGCTGTTGCTGCTGCACTCCATGGGCTGCACTACGTCGGGACGGGTGAGGCGGGGCCGGACACGGCGCTCCGACCCGACCCGAGTAGCAGCAGTAAAATACGGGACAAGGGCGGTCCCGTACGGGACAAACCAATTTAGCCCAATATACGGGACAGTTGGGACCCTACCCCTGACTGGATTGGTGGTGACTGGATTTATTCTCCATCCGCAGGCTTCAAGGGGGAACGGGACCACTGGAAGAGCGGCCGCCTGCTCTGCATCAAGACGCACGAGAGCGGCAAGAGGGAAATAGAGGCGTTCGATGCCGCCATCCTGCTCGTACGAAACCCTTACAAAGCGCTGATGGCCGAATTCAACCGCAAATACGGAGGCCACATTGGCTTTGCCTCAGAAGCCCACTGGAAAGGCAGAGGTAGGACACCCCCTGTCGCTTTCCGCAAGAGATGTAACGCCGATAAGGCTTTATAGAATCTTACAGGGGTCACAGCTTAAGGATAAAGGGGAAATCCTTTAAAACCGAGATGAGGAGAACTTTTTTCACACAGAGAGTGGTGAATCTCTGGAACTCTCTGCCACAGAGGGTAGTTGAGGCCAGTTCATTGGCTATATTTAAGAGGGAGTTAGATGTGGCCCTTGTGGCTAAAGGGATCAGGGGGTATGGAGAGAAGGCAGGTACGGGATACTGAGTTGGATGATCAGCCATGATCATATTGAATGGCGGTGCAGGCTCGAAGGGCCGAATGGCCTCTACTCCTGCACCTAATTTCTATGTTTCTATGTTTCTATAGCTCTTATAGATCTTCCAGGATCAGGGTTCCTCTGTGCTTGGGGCAGTCCTCTGTCCTCTGTCTAGGGCTCTGGTGAGACCACATCTGGAGTATCGTGTGCAGTTTTGGTCTCCTAATTTGAGGAAGGACATCCTTGTGATCGAGGCAGTGCAGCGCAGGTTCACCAGATCGATCCCTGGGATGGCGGGACTGTCATATGAGGAAAGATTGAAAAGACTAGGCTTGTATTCACTGGAGTTTAGAAGGATGAGGGGAGGGGTCTTATAGAAACATATAACATTATAAAAGGACTGGACAAACTAGATGCAGGAAAAAATGTTCCCAATGTTTGGGCGAGTCCAGAACCAGGGGCCACACAGTCTTAGAATAAAGGGGAGGTCATTTAAGACTGAGGTGAGAAAAAACTTTTTCACCCAGAGAGTTGTGAATTTGTGGAATTCCCTGCCACAGAGGGCAGTGGAGGTCAAATCACTGGATGGATTTAATAGAGAGTTAGATAGAGCTCTGGGGGCTAGTGGAATCAAGGGATATGGGGAGAAGGCAGGCACGGGTTATTGATTGGGGACAATCAGCCATGATCGCAATGAATGGCGGTGCTGGCTCGAGGGGCCGAATGGCCTCCTCCTGTACCTATTTTCTATGTTTCTAAGGCTCACTGGTCAGGCCGCATTTGGAGTACTGTGAGCAATTTTGGTCCCCATATCTGAGGAAGGATGTGCTGGCTCTGGAGTGGGTCCAGAGCAGGTTTACGAAAATGACACCAGGAGTAAGTGGGTTAACATATTAGTGTTTGTCGGCACTGGGCCTGTACTCGCTGGAGTTTAGAAGAATGTGGGGGGACCTCATTGAAACATACAGAACAGTGAAGGGCTTGGATAGAGTGGACGTGGAGAGGATGTTTCCACTAGTGGGAGAGTCTAGGACCAGAGGACACAGCCTCGGGATTAAAGGATGTTGTTTTAGGAAGGAGATGAGGAGGAATTTCTTTAGGGCAAGGGCAAAACCAATTTAGCCCAATATACGGGATGTCCCGGCTAATGTGGGTCAGTTGGCAACCCTCGGTGCTGATATAAAACTTGGGGCAGATTAAGCTGTTGCACGTATATTGGGCTAAATTGGTTTGCCCCGTACGGGACCGCCCTTGTCCCGTATTTGACCGCTGCTACTCGGGTCGAGGGGACTGTCGGGTCGTCCGGCCCCTGCCTCACACGTCCCGACGTAGTGCAGCCCGTGGAGTGCAGCAGCAGCACCTCGCCTGTGGCCCCGTCGGTCGGTCGGCCAGCTGTCCGACCTTCGGACCTTCGCTTACCGCCGACACCACCACCACCACCCCTCCTTCTCATGGCCGATCATCGGTTCACGTGTTGGACGGGGCGCCGGACTTTGCGCGCGGCCCCCCCCGGGGCCAAAACTCCTCAGCTGGCCCCACCGGCTGGGCTTTGTGTGCAGTCCAGCACCCGGGGCCAACTCATCATTCCCACAGCCAGTCGGTCAACGGATTGCCGGCGGGAATTTGTCCCGTGTTTTTGATCTTTTGTCCCTTATTTGGGAGTGGGAATGTTGGCGGCTCTGTGGCCCGCTGAGTTACTCCTGCACTTTGTGTCCTTGTGTGTTGCGTTTGGTTGTTTCTATCTGTTAAAAATTGTGTTCTATTTCAAGTCGAGAGTATTTAATTGCTATATGTACCAATTAAATTCTTGCTGGCAGTAGCTAATTAGGGCTGTAAACACAATACGCACAGATAAAACAAATAATAATCGCAAAACACAAATTCAATAAACCATGGCAACACCGTGGAGCTGCTGACAGAGCTGCAGCCTCACAGCGACAGAGACCCAAGGATCGATCCTGACCTCGGCTACTGTCCATGTGGAGTTTGCACGTTCTCCCTGTGACCACGTGGGTTTCCTCCGGGTGCTCCGGTTTCCTTCCAGAGATGAAATCCGAGATATCATTTGCCAGGCTTTGTCCCGCCCCCCCCATCTCTCTCCCGACTTTCTCCCCACTATCCACAATCAATCTGAAGAAGGGGCCCAACCCAAAACGTCGCTAATCCATGATCTCCAGAGACAATAGACAATAATGAGAAGAACTTTTTTCACACAGAGAGTGGTGAATCTCTGGAACTCTCTGCCGCAGAGGGTAGTTGAGGCCAGTTCATTGGCTATATTTAAGAGGGAGTTAGATGTGGCCCTTGTGGCTAAGGGGATCAGGGGGTATGGAGAGAAGGCAGGTACGGGATACTGAGTTGGATGATCAGCCATGATCATATTGAATGGCGGTGCAGGCTCGAAGGGCCGAATGGTCTACTCCTGCACCTAATTTCTATGTTTCTATGTTTCTAATAGGTGCAGGAGTAGGCCATTCGGCCCCTTAAGCCAGCACCGCCATTCAATGTGATCGTGGCTAATCATCCCCAATCAGTACCCCGTTCCTGCCTTCTCCCCATATCCCCTGATTCCGCTATCCTTAAGAGCCCTATCTAGCTCTCTCTTGAAAGCATCCAGAGAACCGGCCTCCACCGCCCTCTGAGGCAGAGAATTCCACAGACTCACAACTCTCTGTGAGAAAAAGTGTTTCCTCATCTCCGTTCAAAATGGCTTACTCCTTATTGTTAAACTGTGGCCCCTGGTTCTGGTTCTGGTTCTGGATTCCCCCAGAGATGCTGCCTGACTCGCTGAGTCCCGCCAGTACTTTGTTCACAAGTTGATAAGTTATAGGTGCGCAATCAGGCCATTCAGCCCTTCAATTCAAACTGTGCCATTCATTCATGGCTGATCTATCTCTCCCTCTCAAGCCCATTCCCCTGCCTTCTCCCCATAACCCCTGACACCCGCACTGATCAATATCTGCCTTAAAAATATCCATTAACTTGGCCTCCACAGCCGTCTGTGGCAATGAATTCCACAGATTCACCACCCTCTGACTAAAGAAATTCCTCATCATCTCATTTATAAAGGAACGCCCTTTAATTCTGAGGGTGCGACCTCTGGTCCTAGACTCTCCCACCAGTGGAAACATCCTCTCCACATCCACTCTATCCAGGCCTTTCACTATTCTGTACGTTTCAATGAGGTGCCCCTTCATCCTTCTAAACTCCAGCGAGTACAGGCCCAGTGCCGACAAACGCTCATCGTACGTTAACCCACTCATTGCTGCGATCATTCTCGTAAACCTCCTCTGGGCCCTCTCCAGAGCCGGCACATCCTTCCTCAGATACTGAGCCCAAAACAGCTCACCATGTTGTCAAGCTGGAAAGAGCGCAGAGAAGATTTACGAGGATGTTGTCGGGAGTCGGCACGCGAGGCCTGGGGAGTGATGGGTGGATACAGGCGAGGGGGGAGGGGGAATGACGGATGGTTGGACAAGCGCAGGTTCGCCAGGTTAATTCCCGGGATGGCGGGACTGTCACATGCTGAGAGAATGGAGCGGCTGGGCTTGTACATTCTGGAGTTTAGAAGGATGAGAGGATATCTCATTGAACCATATAAGATTAATAAGGGCTTGGGCACACTAGAGGCAGGAAACATGTTCCCGATGTTGGGGGAGTCCAGAACCAGGGGCCACACAGAGTTTAAGAATAAGGGGTAAGCCATTTAGCACGGAGACGAGGAAACACTTTTTCACACAGAGATAGAAACTTAGAAATTAGGTGCAGGAGTAGAGGCCATTCGGCCCTTCGAGCCTGCACCGCCATTCAATATGATCATGGCTGATCATCCAACTCAGTATCCCGTACCTGCCTTCTCTCCATACCCTCTGATCCCCTTAGCCACAAGGGCCACATCTAACTCCCTCTTAAATATAGCCAATGAACTGTGGCCTCGACTACCCTCTGCGGCAGAGAGTTCCAGAGATTCACCACTCTCTGTGTGAAAAAAGTTCTTCTCATCTCGGTTTTAAAGGATTTCCCCCTTATCCTTAAGCTGTGACCCCTTGTTCTGGACTTCCCCAACATCGGGAGCAATCTTCCTGCATCTAGCCTGTCCAACCCCTTAAGAATTTTGTAAGTTTCTATAAGACCCCCTCTCAATCTCCTAAATTCTAGAGAGTATAAACCAAGATTTGCGAGTCTGTGGAATTCTCTGCCTCAGAGGGCGGTGGAGGCCGGTTCTCTGGATGCTTTCAAGAGAGAGCTAGATGGGGGTCTTAAAGATAGCGGAGTCAGGGGATATGGAGAGAAGGCAGGAACGGGGTACTGACTGTGGATGATCAGC